>NC_138771.1:649737950-649866119 GCF_965119305.1 Pelophylax lessonae
AGAGAGAGAGGTATGATGGTGGGAGAGATGGGATGAGGCACAGGGACCAATGTGCCCCCTTTCAATGCAGAGAGACCAACGTGCCGTGCCCCCTTTCAATGCAGTGACCAGCGTGCCCCCTTTCAATGCAGAGTGACCAGCGTGCCCCCTTTCAATGCAGAGAGACCACAGCGTGCCCCCTTTCAATGCAGAGTGACCAGCGTGCCCCCTTTCAATGCAGAGAGACCAGCATGCCCCCCTTCAATGCAGAGAGACCAGTGCACTTACCTGCAGCGGCGCCTTCTCCTCAGTCCCCCATGTCTCCTCGAGTCTTCCCGCCTCCTCCTCGGCCAATAGATAGGGAATGGATGGGGGGCGGCGCCCCTGCACCCCCAATGCACCAGCCGCCACTGGTGGCGATGCTGTCCTATGCAAAAAAAAATAAAAAATTCTGGCAGGCTTTTTATAAAAAAAAAAAAACGAGAGAGAAAGAGAGAGGGGGGAGGGGGGAGAGAGAGGGGGGAGAGAGAGGGAGGGGGAGGGAAAAAGAGGAGAGGGGGAGATAGAGAGAGAGGGGGGAGAGAGGGAGAGAGAGAGGGAGAGAGGGAGAGAGAGAGGGGGAGAGAGGAAGAGGGGGGAGAGAGAGAGGGAGAGAGAGAGGGGGAAGGGAGAGAGGGGGAGAGGGGGGAGGGAGAGAGAGAAAGGGGGAGGTGAGGGAGAGAGAGGGGGAGGTGAGGGAGAGAGAGGGAGAGGGGGGGAGGGAGAGAGGGGGGAAGAGGGAGGGAGAGAGAGGGGGGAAGAGGGAGGGAGTGAGAGGGGGGAGAGGGAAGGGAGGGAGGGAAGAGAGAGGGGGGAGAGGGAGGGGAGGGAGAGAGAGGGGGGAGAGGGAGGGGAGGGAGAGAGAGGGGGGAGAGGGAGGGGAGGGAGAGAGAGGGGGGAGAGAGAAAGGGGGAGGGGGAGAGAGAGAGGGGGGAGAGAGAGAGGGGGAGGAGAGACAGAGGGGAGGGGGAGGGAGAGAGAGAGGGGGGAGACAGAGGGGGGAGGGGAGAGAGAGTTGGGAGGGAGAGGGAGGGGAGAGGGGGAGAGAGAGATGGGAGGGAGAGAGAGAGAGAGAGAGAGGGGAGGGGTGAGAGAGGGGGGAGAGAGAGAGATGGGGGAGAGGGAGGGGAGGGGGAGAGGGGGTGTGTGTGAGAGAGAGGGGGAGGGGTGAGAGAGAGGGGGAGGGGTGAGAGAGGGGGGAGAGAGAGGGAGAGAGAGAGAGAGAGGGGGAGAGAGAGAGAGGGGGTGGGAGAGAGGAGGGAGAGGGAGAGAGAGAGAGGGGAGAGGAGGGAGAGAGAGAGGGGGGGAGGGAGAGAGAGAGGGGAGGGAGAGGGAGGGGGAGAGGGAGGGGAGGGAGAGAGAGGGGAGGGAGAGAGAGGGGGAGAGGGAGGGGAGGGAGAGAGAGAAAGGGTGGAGGAGAGAGACAGAGGGGGGAGAGACAGAGGGGAGGGGGAGGGAGAGAGAGAGGGGGGGGAGACAGAGGGGGGAGGGGGAGAGAGAGATGGGAGGGAGGGGAGACGGGGAGAGAGATGGGAGGGAGGGGGAGAGAGAGGGGGGAGGGGTGAGAGAGAGAGAGAGGGGGGGGAGAGAGAGAGGGAGGAGGAGGGAGAGAGAGGAGAGGGGGAGATAGAGAGAGAGGGGGGAGGGGGAGAGAGAGAGGGGGAGAGAGAAAGAGAGGGAGTGAGAGAGAGGGGAGGGGGAGGGAGAGAGAGAAAAAGAGGGGGGAGAGAGAGGGGGAGAGGGAGGGGGAGGGAGAGAGAGGAGATGTGGAGAGAGAGAGGGGGGAGAGAGAGGGGGGAGAGGGGGGGGGGAGATGGGAAGGGAGAGAAAGGGGGGAGGGAGAGAGAGGAGGGGGGGAAGAGGGAGGGGAGGGAGAGGGAGGGGGAGAGAGAGAGAGATGGGAGGGGTGAGATAGAGGGGGGAGGGGGAGAGAGATAAAGATGGGGGGGAGAGGGAGGAGAGGGGGTGAGAGAGAGAGAGAGGGAGGGAAAGAGAGAGAGAGAGGGGTGAGAGGGAGGGGGAGGGAGAGAAAGGAGAGGGGGCGAGAGAGAGAGAGAGAGAGGGGGGAGGAAGGGGGAGGGGGGAGAGAGAGGGGGAAGAGAGAAAGAAAGAGAGGGAGGGAGAGAGAGGGGAGGGGGAGGGAGAGAGAGAGAAAGAGGGGGGAGAGACAGGGGGAGGGGGAGAGAGAGAGAGAGCGGGGGGAGAGAGAGGGGGGTAGGGGAGAGAGAGAGGGGAGGGGGAGAGGGAGAGAGAGAGAATATCTGACCTGAAGCAGCAGTTTGTCTGTGCTCGGTCTTGCTGCCTCAGTCACTCAGGCAGTTTCCCCTCTGCAGCGGCCGCACAGTGAGGATGAAATGAGGAGCGGAGATAGGTGGAGCCGGAGACTCTATAATAATAGGCACGGAGGAGGACGCTTTGCATGCTGGGTCCCTACTCGGACATCACTGGTTGCTAGACGCCATTCGGCAGGCGATCCTAGCAACCAGCAGCATCAACAGTGGATCCCTTTCAGAAATAATTGACCCTCCCAGCAACATAAGCCCCTCCCCCAGCAACAATAGATCCCCGACAGCAACAATAGACCTCCCCAGCAACAACAGACCACTATACAAAAATAGAACCCCTCCAGGAATAATAGATCCCCAGCAGCCAGTATCAACAGACCCTCCAGCACACCCCAGCACCCCTTGCCATTGCATACATTCTGTGCTGAAGGTGCCGGAACTGCATTCCCCTGCATTCCCACTGAAAGAAAGCCCTGCTTATATGTAGGGATAAGCAGAAAAAACCTCACTGCGCAGTATTACTCATAAGTAATTATTTATTGGTAAGATCCAAAATACTCACAAACGGAAGCATAAAAACTGCATGTAAGTCCTCATATGATAGCTGATATTTCTATCCAACTGTATGACCGACTAACCAGCGTGGCGAGGTCACGTGACCTAGCTCCCCCCGACGCATTTCGTCATAAGCAGACGTCATCAGAGATGTGGTGACGTCATGCCATCACGTATTTACTGTATGTTAATCCAGAGTACGACAATATAAAATGTGTTGAAACTATCTTCATTCAGAACAACTGGAAAGACCAATAAAAAAACAAAAAAACTAAAAGTTATAGTGAATCTTAAACTTGGTTGTAAAGGCTATAATATATATAATATAACTTTTGCACAAACCAATATACACTAATTGGGATTTTCTTTTTTACCAAAAATATGTAGCAGTATCCTAAATTTATGAAGAAATTTGAGTTTAAAATTGGATAGGTTTTCTGGCAGTAAAAAATATAGTTTTTTTGTCAAAATTGTTGGTCTTTTTTAATTTATAGCGCAAAAAAATCCCCTCAAAATAACTCAACACACAGCCATTAATGTCAAAACCGCTGGCTACAAAAGTGAGAACACCCCTAAGTGAAAATGTGTGAATGTGGAGATGTTTTAAATTTGATGTTATCGCTCTCACTCTCTCATATTGGTCACTGGAAGTTCAACATGGCACCTCATGGCAAAGAACTCTCTGAGGAACTGTAAAAAAAGAATTGTTTCTCTACATAAAGATGGCCTAGGCCAGTGGTTCTCAACTCCTGTTCTTAAACTGCTGCCCACTAACAGGACAGATTTTAGGTATTACCTTGGGGAGATGCAAACTAGAATACTGCAATCACTGAGCAGCAAATTATATCACCTGTGATGTATTTCAGTTATCTTGCAAACCTTGCCTGTTAGTGGGTCCTGAGGACAGGAGTTGAGAACCACTGGCCTAGGCTATAAGAAGATTGCCAAGACCCTGAAACTGAGCTGCAGCACGGTGGCCAAGACCATACAGCGGCTTAACAGGACAGGTTCCACTCAGAACAGGCCTCGCCATGGTCGACCAAAGAAGTTGAGTGCACGTGCTCCGCGTCATATCCAGAGGTTGTCTTTGGGAAATAGATGTATGACTGCTTCCAGAATTTCTGCAGAGGTTGAAGGGGTGGGGGGTCAGCCTGTCAGTGCTCAGACCATACGCCGCACACTGCATGAAATTGGTCTGCATGGCTGTCGTTCCAGAAGGAAGCCTCTTCTAAAGATGATGCACAAGAAAGCCCGAAAACAGTTTGCTGAAGACAAGCAGACTAAGGACATAGATTACTGGAACCATGTCCTGTAGTCTGACGAGACCAAGATAATATATTTAGTTCAGATGGGGTCAAGCGTGTGTGGCGGCAACCAGGTGAGGAGTACAAAGACAAGTGTGTATTGCCTACAGTCAAGCATGGTGGTGGGAGTGTCATGGTCTGGGGCTGCATGAGTGCTGCCGGCACTGGGGAGCTACAGTTCATTGAGGGAACCATGAATGCCAACATGTACTGTGACATACTGAAGCAGAGCATGATCCCTTTCCTTCAGGGACTGGGCCGCAGGGCAGTATTCCAACATAACGACCCCAAACACACCTCCAAGACAACCACTGCCTTGCTAAAGACCAAGCATGTTTCCAGACCTAAACCTTATTGAGCATCTGTGGGGCATCCTCAAATAGAAGGTGGAGGAGCGCAAGGTCTCTAACATCCACCAGCTCTGTGGTGTCGTAATGAAGGAGTGTAATGCCCCATACACACGTGCAGATTATCTGCAGACTTTTGTCTGCAGACTTACCAAAACCATATAATATGAGGTCAAACCTAAACCAGGGGCGGACTGACCATTCGGGCGTTCGGGCACTGCCCGAGGGCCCCGAGTCAGGGGGGGGCCCCATGAGAGGCTTAGTCCGCCCCTGGATGTGCCCACAGCTTATCATGCAGGATAGAGGAGGTTTATGCCCTGAGGAGGCAGCGAGCTTTGGCATCCCTGCCGGCAGTTGATGCAGCTGTATGAGAGGATCCAGTGCCTGCTGAGATCAGAGAGCGATAAGGATGATAGCAGTGACAGGCGCTTCGGCCACCTCTCCCCCTAAGGAATTCAGCAGAGGGGCGGGGCCACAATATACGTTCCTGCCGGGGGAGACAGACAATGAGAGAGCTGGAGGCTGCAGAGTGCACACGGAGTGAAGTCATCTCAGAGATAGCCATCTGACATGCATGGTGTGCAGCAGCAGCAGCAGCAGGTCAGTGTGTAATCACCGCAATTTAGTGGTATGTCTAAAATCACAAGCCAGGCTAAGTGTTTCTTCTTGCCCAATGCCCATCTACAGGTGCTATTTCCTAGTACACTGAGTGCACACTCATATCTGTACACTGAGACTGAGTGCTGCTCAGTGTATAGATATCAGTGTTATAAATAGGGAATAGCACTTAGTGCCGGTTCACACTTGTGCAGTTTGCGAGATCGCATGTAATTCGGAGCGCACTGCTCCTTCATTACATGCGATCTCCTGTGCGGATGTATGGCTGAATTCGCAGTGCATTCACAGCAAACTCGCACAAGAGGCATTTTTTGAGCCGCATCAGAATCGGATCGCACAGTGGTTCACACTTGTGCGATCCGATCCTGTGCGAACTTGCAGATCGCACTGGGATATGCGATCGCAACTGGGGTTGTCGTTAACTTTTAATTGACACCCCCTGCGTATCACATATGGCAGTGTGAACTGCCAGATGTGCGGATATCTGATATACACTGATATCTGTATACTGAGTGTTGTTCCCTATATACATAACACTGACATCCATAGACTTCAGCAGGGAGAATGCTCCTTACATTGGTGGTCAGTGAGAAGAATGTCCCTTACATTGGTGGTCAGTGAGAAGAATGCTCCTTACATTGGTGGTCAGTGAGAAGAATGCTCCTTACATTGGTGGTCAGTGGGAAGAATGCTCCTTACATTGGTGGTCAGTGAGAAGAATGCTCCTTATATTGGTGGTCAGTGGGAAGAATGCTCCTTACATTGGTGGTCAGTGAGAAGAATGCTCCTTACATTGGTGGTCAGTGAGAAGAATGTTCCTTACATTGGTGGTCAGTGAGAAGAATGCTCCTTATATTGGTGGTCAGTGGGAAGAATGTCTCTTACATTGGTGGTCAGTGAGAAGAATGCTCCTTACATTGGTGGTCAGTGAGAAGAATGCTCCTTATATTGGTGGTCAGTGGGAAGAATGCTCCTTACATTGGTGGTCAGTGAGAAGAATGCTCCTTATATTGGTGGTCAGTGGGAAGAATGCTCCTTACATTGGTGGTCAGTGAGAAGAATGCTCCTTATATTGGTGGTCAGTGGGGAGAATGCTCCTTACATTGGTGGTCAGTGAGAAGAATGCTCCTTACATTGGTGGTCAGTGAGAAGAATGCTCCTTACATTGGTGGACAGTGAGAAGAATGCTCCTTACATTGGTGGTCAGTGAGAAGAATGCTCCTTACATTGGTGGTCAGTGGGAAGAATGTTCCTTACATTGGTGGTCAGTGGGAAGAATGTCCCTTACATTGGTGGTCAGTGGGAAGAATGTCCCTTACATTGGTGGTCAGTGGGAAGAATGACCTTTACATTGGTGGTCAGTGGAAAGAATGACCCTTACATTGGTGGTCAGTGGGAAGAATGTCCCTTACATTGGTGGTCAGTGGGAAGAATGACCTTTACATTGGTGGTCAGTGGGAAGAATGTCCCTTACATTGGTGGTCAGTGGGAAGAATGTTGATTACATTGGTGGTCAGTGGGAGTGGGAAGAATGCTCCTTACATGGTGGTTAGCAATAAGAATGCTCCTTACATTGGTGGCCTGTAGAAACACTTCCCCTTACAATGGTGGTCGATGGGAGGAATGCCCCTTACATTGGTGGTTAGTGAAAATTATATAAAAATGATTTACATACTATATATATATATATGTTATTAAAAGTGTAAAGCACACCCTCTATATAAAAAGCATTATGTAGGACGAGCACACATATGTAAACAATAGTAGCGCCATTTATGTATGGTATTGTCGGGAACGTCAGAGTGAAAGTAATTCTAGGTCCAAAATTTTGTAACATGCTGGTCAGAGCTTTGTATTTTTAATTTTTTGTATATTTTTTTATTAAACTGTTCAGCTAAGTAGACATTTGTTGCACCTGTTATATTGTGTTAATTTATGAAAACCTTAAAGTGGAGTTCCACCCCTACCTCAAAAAATTAAAGGTCAGCAGCTACACATACTGTAGCTGCTGACTTTTAATACTAGGACACTTACCTGTCCTGGAATCCAGCCGTGTTTCCATTGGCTGTCAGGTGCTGCCGCCACCATTGACTGTAAGGGGCTTCACAGCCGGTTCCCAACTGTGCATGCGTGAAGTGCGCTGCGCTCTTACTGGCCCGGCAGCAGGGGAAGGAGGAGGGGATGCAAATGCTGATGTATCTCACTACGGCAAGGTCTGACTGAAGTGGGGACAGGGTACCTGTCAAAAACAGGTACCCGCCCCCGATGGTGCCAAATGTGGCACCGGAAGGGGAGGGGGGAATCAGATAAGCATAGCTTCCACTTTTGAGTGGAACTTCACTTTAAGTTTGGAAATGTACCATTGTTGTACTTTCTTAAATGTAAGTTTATTTTTCTTTATTTTCTATAATAAACATTTATTTTAAACATAGTGTAGAGAAATTCTGTGACAAACGCATGTAGCGTAGGCAGTGTAATATGTAGGTGGGGCTTTGTGTGGGTGTGGCTTGGGTGTGGGTGAGGACACAGGGGGCCCCATGATCTCCTATTGCCCGGGGGCCCCATGAGTTGTCAGTCCGCCCCTGACCTAAACACTTTCGATTTGTATGCAATCCGGCAGGCCCTTGCACTACATAGAAAAGGTAAATCTGAAGACAAAAGTCTGCAGATAATCTGCACGTGTGTATGGGGCATAAGAGGACTCCAGTGGCAACCTGTGTAGCTCTGGTGAACTCCATGCCCAAGAGGGTTTAGGCAGTGCTGGAAAATAATATTCACAGCGCTTCACTTTTTCCACATTTTGTTATGTTACAGTCTTATTCCAAAATGAATTAAATTCATTATTTTACTCAAAATTCTACAAACAATACCCCATAATGACAATGTGAAAGAAGTTTGCCTAAAATCTTTGCAAATTTATTAAAAATAAAAAACATAAAAATCACATGTACATAAGTATTCGCACCCTTTGCCATGACACTCAAAATTGAGCTCAGGTGCATCCTGTTTCCACTGATTATCCTTGAGATGTTTCTACAACTTGGAGTCCTGTGGCAAATTCAGTTAATTGGACATGATTTGGAAAGGCACACACCTGTCTATTTAAGGTCCCACAGTTAACAGTGAATGTCAGAGCACAAACCAAGCCATGAGGTCCAAGGAATTGTCTGTTGACCCCCAAGACAGGATTGTATGGAGGCACAGATCTAGGGAAGGGTACAGAAAAATGTCTGCAGCATTGAAGGTCCCAATGAGCACAGTGACCTCCATCATCTGTAAATGGAAGAGGTTTGGAACCACAAGGACTCTTTCTAGAGCGGGCCGCCCGCCCAAACTGAGTGATCGGGGGAGAAGGGCCTTAATCAGGGAGGTGACTAGGAACCCGATGGTCACTCTGACAGAGCTACAGCTTTTCTCTTTGAAGAGAGGAGAACCTTCTAGAAGAACAACCATCTCTGCAGCACTCCACCAATCAGACCTGTATGGTAGAGTGGCCAGACGGA
Organism: Pelophylax lessonae; assembly: GCF_965119305.1. Classification (NCBI taxonomy): domain Eukaryota; kingdom Metazoa; phylum Chordata; class Amphibia; order Anura; family Ranidae; genus Pelophylax; species Pelophylax lessonae. Next base: position 649,746,581 of record NC_138771.1, read on the forward strand.
AGCCACTCCTCAGTAAAAGGCACATGACTGTCTGCCTGGAGTTTGCCAAAAGGCATCTGAAGGACTCTCAGACCATGAGAATCAAAATTCTCTGGTCTAATGAAACAAAGATTGAATTATTTAGCCTGAATGGCAAGCGTCATGTCTGGAGTAAACCAGGCACCGCTCATCACCTGGCCAATACCATCCCTACAGTGAAGCATGGTGGTGGCAGCGTCATGGTGTGGGGATGTTTTTCAGGGGCAGGAACTGGGAGACTATTCAGGATCGAGGGAAAGAGGAATGCAGCAATGTACAGAGACATCCTTGATGAAAACCTGCTCCAGAGCTCTTTGGACCTCAGACTGGGACGAAGGTTTATCTTTCAACAGGACAACGACCCTAAGCACACAGCCAAGATATCAAAGGAGTGGCTACGAGACATCTCTGTGAATGTCCTTGAGTGGCCCAGCCAGAGCCCAGACTTGAACCCGATTAAACATATCTGGAGAGATCTGAAAATGGCTGTGCACCGATGGAGCTTGAGAGGTCCTGCAAAGAAGAATGGGAGAAACTGCACAAAAAAAAAAAAAAAAAAATATATATATATATATATATATATATATATATATATATATATATAGTAAAACCTTGAATTGAGAGTTTTTAAATACATTATGACATGATAAACAAGCAATGTCTTGATATACAAGTATAAAAGAGAAGAGCGGCACCTCTAAGTGTAGCAATATGGTTACATTTAATGAAGGTTCAACACTTAGCAACTCACGTGGTTGATGACTAAAACAGGCACATCTAAGTATGCAACCATCCGGGGTAAAGTCGTCCACATAGACCGTCCTCCGTACCGCCATCTACATCCTCCCTTCCACACTGCGCTCCATGTTCGCTTCAAGCCTCGCTTTCTGATCACTCTACTACAGGGTTGTCTTCCTGGTCATGATTGGTATTTTCTAAGAGGCATAGTGATTCTTTTGAAAATGTAATTTATTGCCACAAATTTTTGGAAATTGCGGGAAGGAAAATGAAAGTTATTTATTTTACACAAAACTGTCAAACAATAGGATATTTCTAACGCACAGTATAGGCATACTTAGAAATTCACCTCAAAACGCATTCTGCTACTCGTCCCAAATATAGGGATACCACATGTGTGAGACTTTTCCACAATCTAGCCCAGCGTTTCTCAACTCCGGTCCTCAGGGCACACTAACAGGCCAGGTTTGCAAGAAATTTTAAATACATCACAGGTAATATCATTTGCTGCTCAGTGATTGCAGTATTCTAGTCTGCATCTCCCCAAGGTAATACTTAAGATCTGGCCTGTTGGTGTGCCCTGAAGGTTGGAGTTGAGAAACACTGATCTAGCCACAGAGAGGAGCCCAAAATCCAAGGAGCACCTTCAGGTGTTCTAGGGGAAAAAAATTACGCAACTAATTTCCTGACTACGTAACACATTTGTGGAGGCCCTGGAGCACCAGGACAATGGAAATGCCCACTAAATGACCCGATTTTGGAAAGCAAACACCCTAAGGTATTTTCTAGGAGGCATGGTGATTTTTTTTGAAGACCTCATTTTATTGCCACATGTTTTTGGAAAATACGGAATGAAAATGCAATTGTATTCACATTTCTCCATCCTGTAAGAAGTGTGCATCAACATAAGGTGGCAGTATCACTACAGGTATAATAACCACTTGCCGGCCGCCCGCCCGCCGCAGATATACTGCGGCAGGCTGGCTTGAAAAAAATTCCAGTATATAAATATCCTATAGTTTGTAGATTTTTTTTTTTTCTAATGTATGTAGCAGAATACATATTGGCCTAAATGTATGCAGACATTTGATTTTTTTTTTTGCATTGGATATGTTTTACAGCAGAAAGTAATATATCTATATATATATATATATATATATATATATATATATATATATTTTTTTTTTTTTTTTTTCATTTGATATGTTTTACAGCAGAAAGTAAAATATATAAATATGTATATATATATATTTTTTTTTTATATATGTTTTACAGCCTAGTAAAAATATATAAATATGTGTGTATATATATATATATATATATATATATATATATATATATATATATATATATATATATATATATGTGTATGTATATATATATATATTTTTTCCAATATTGTCGGTCTTTTTTTGTTTATAGCGCAAAAAATATAAAACAAACGTAGCAGTGATCAAATACCACTAAAAGAAAGCTCTATTAGTGGGGGGAAAATGACCGATTTATTTGGGTACAGCGTGGCCTGCTCATGAAGGGGGGTAAGAGGTTATACTTGCACATTGTAAATGAACCATATTTCTCTATTCTGTAATAAGTGTGCATCACCAAAAGGTGGCAGCATAACTTTAGGTAAATTATACCTGCACATTGCATATTAAACATATTTCTGTATCCTGTAATAAGTGTGGATCACCATAAGGTGGCGGTATAACCTGATGTATATTATACCTGTACATTGTATGTTAACCGCATTTCTCGTGGCCAACCACACCCAAACCTGACCTCATCTGTACGCAGTGCCATTGATCTGAGTATTGCCGGCCATATACAGGTCATATAGGGGTCATATGCAGGTCATATAGGCAGGGCTGGCCCAAGACATTGTGCTGCCTGGGTCCGAGAATTAAATGCTGCCCTCCCCCCCCAAAAAAAAAAAAAAAATTCACGCCCTCCAAGAGGCCCCCACATTCTATAGGACTATGAAAGCAGTCAGAGGGGTGTGAGTGTGTACGGAGTGACAGCAGGAGCAGGACAGAGCAGTAGACACTGGGCAGATGAGCGCACCGGGCTTTCTACTGTCTATAGTGCCACAGTGCCCTGCAGGGCTGCGAGCATGGTACAGGAGAATGCAGGGCTGCAGGCATGGTACAGGAGAATGCGGGGCTGTAGGCATGGTATAGGAGAATGCAAGGCTGCGGGCATGGTACAGGAGAATGCAGGGCTGCGGGCATGGTACAGTAGAATGCAGGGCTGCGGGCATAGTACAGGAGAATGCGGGGCTGCAGGCATGGTACAGGAGAATGCGGGGCTGTGGGTATGGTACAGAAGAATGCGGGGCTGTGGGTATGTACAGGAGAATGCGGGGCTGCGGGCATGGTATAGGAGAATGCAGAGCTGCGGGCATGGTGAATGAGAATGCAGGGCTGCGGGCATGGTGAATGAGAATGCAGGGCTGCGGGCATGGTGCAGGAGAATGCGGGGATGCGGGCATGGTGCAGGAGAATGCAGTGCTGAAGGCATGGTATAGGAGAATGCGGGTCTGCGGGCATGGTGCAAGAGAATGCAGTGCTGCGGGCATGGTAGAGGAGAATGTGGGTCTGCGGGCATGGTAGAGGAGAATGTGGGTCTGCGGGCATGGTGCAAGAGAATGCAGTGCTGCAGGCATGGTAGAGGAGAATGCGGGTCTGCGGGCATGGTACAAGAAAATGCGGGGCTGCGGGCATACTACAGGAGATGCAATGCTGTGGGCATGTACCAAGCCCGCAGCACTGCATCTTCTGTAGTATGCCTGCAGCCCCGCATAATGGCAGGTAGTGTGGCTGTGGAGCAGTCTCACTTACCTGTTTCTAAAGGCGCCTTAGGATTTAAAAATGGCGACGCCCAGCGCCAACACGTCACCGCGCATGCGCCGTTGCCGGCCCGGGAAAGACCGCACATGTTTGGCTATTCACGGAAATAGCCGAACGTTTATGGGCTTTCCTGAGAGGCGGCGGTGGCGGCCTCTCAGGCAAGGGTCCCATGCCGCCTGGGTCCCATGGTCCCACCGGGACCCATGGTAGGGCCGGCCCTGCATATAGGGGTCATAATCACTCGTAGAGACTATTTGACTTCATTTCTACTGTGCTATATATACCATAGAGAACGTACTCAGTGCTGCAAATTACATTTCCCCACCTCCTTTCTGGAAAGTTCCAGCACTGCTTCCTCCTCCACTATCTGATAAGACACACACTGTCACCTTATATACAGATTACTGATCCAGCACTGCTTCCTTCTCCACTATCTGATGAGACACACACTGTCACCTTATATACAGATTACTGATCCAGTACTGCTTCCTCCTCCACTATCTGATAAGACACACACTGTCACCTTATATACAGATTACTGATCCAGCACTGCTTCCTTCTCCACTATCTGATGAGACACACACTGTCACCTTATATACAGATTACTGATCCAGTACTGCTTCCTCCTCCACTATCTGATAAGACACACACTGTCACCTTATATACAGATTACTGATCCAGCACTGCTTCCTTCTCCACTATCTGATAAGACACACACTGTCACCTTATATACAGATTACTGATCCAGCACTGCTTCCTCCTCCACTATCTGATAAGACACAAACTGTCACCTTATATACAGATTACTGACCCAGCACTGCTTCCTCCTCCACTATCTCCAGTGATTTTGCCTTTTTTTGCTGGTTTCTGACTGCTGATCTTCCACCAATTACTTTGCAGCAACAATATGGTCATGGTGCCGCCCTGAATGCAGTGGGCACGCCCCCCAGAGACACATATGAATGGAGCGCCTGGGCTGTGGAGCAGAGGAGTGCAGAGACTGACTGGGAAGGGACAGGACTGAGGGTAGAGATCACCCCAATCTTCTCTGTACACAGGTCCTCCTTATCACCCTGTGCGGTCAGCTGTGTCCTTCATCTCTGACCCCATCTCCTGTAGTAGGTCTGCAGTCTCATGTACCGTGTCTGCACACTCTCTGACAGTCTCATGTACTATGTCCGCACACTCTCTGACAGTCTCTTGTACCATGTCCGCACACTCTCTCTGACAGTCTCTTGTACTGTGTCTGCACACTCTCTGACAGTCTCTTGTACCGTGTCCGCACACTCTCTGACAGTCTCATGTACCGTGTCTGCACACTCTGACAGTCTCATGTACCGTGTCCGCACACTCTCTGACAGTCTCTTCTACCATGCCCACGTAGTCTCAGGCAGTCTCCTGTATCACGTCTGCACACTCTTTTGTACCATGTCTGCACACTCTCTGACAGTCTCTTGTACCATGTCCACGTAGTCTCCAACGGTCTCTTGCATCATGTCCGCACACTCTCTAACAGTCTCTTGTACCATGCCCACGTAGTCTCTAGCAGTCTCCTGTATCATGTCTGCACACTCTCTTGTACCATGTTCACGTAGTCTCCGACAGTCTCTTGTATCACGTCCGCACACTCTGACAGTCTATTGTACCGTGTCCGCACACTCTCTGACAGTCTCTTGTACCATGTTCACGTAGCCTCCAACAGTCTCTTGTATCTTGTCCACACACTCTCTTGCACCGTGTCCGCACAGTTTCTGACTGTCTCTTGTACCATGTCCGCACACTCTCTTGTACCGTGTCCGCACACTCTCTGACAGTCTCTTGTACCATGCCCACGTAGTCTCTGGCAGTCTCCTGTATCACGTCTGCACACTATCTTGTACCGTGTCCGCACACTCTCTGTTAGTCTCTTGTACCATGTCCACGTAGTCTCTGGCAGTCTCCTGTATCATGTCCGCACACTCTCTTGTACCATGTTCGCACACTGACAGTCTCATGTACCATGTCTGCACTCTCTTGTACCATGTCTGCACTCTCTGACCATCTCTTGTATCGGTTTGATGGAATCTGCCTGGGGGGTTTGGTGTTTGGAGTATCTTTATCTGCTGATTGTTAAACTGTATGAAATACACATATTACTATTGTGGTGTAGGATCTGGGCCTGATGTCCCTCTCTGCCTCATTTTTTCTTTCCTTCTCTATCTCCCTCCATCCCTCTTTTGTCTCAGACACTATTTAACCACACCCCCTTTAAGCCACACCCAATATTTAGTTTAAACCGCGCCACATTTTTCCACTCCGGCTAGACCACATCTACACATGAATGCCCCGCCCCTAATTAAAACAATGCTCCGCCTACAGACAAAAAAAGTGTCCCTATTTTTTGAGAATGTTGGCAACTATGAGACAAGTGCGCTTTAACCTCTTGCCGACCAGCCGCCATAGTTTTACTGCGGCAGGTTGGCTCTGTTACGCGATACGACGTGCCTGTACTCCGCTTCATGTAACAGATAGTGGGGGGGCGTGCACGCCGCCAGAGGAGCGCACATGCGCCCGATTGGCTAGAGGTGGAGCCAATCAGCTATCACTCCCCATGTAGATAGAACGGCGGTTTACCTATGTAAACACAGCAGACTGATAAACACAGGGATCCTCCTATTCAGGATTAGTGTGAACCGACTCTTAGTGTCACCGGTCCCCTCAAAGGTGTCAGTTAGGGGTCCGATCTGTCAAACGAAATGTCGCAGTCCCGCTAAAAATTGCAGATCGCCGCTATTACCAGAAAATAAATAAATAAAAATGACATAAATCTTTCCCCTAGTTTGTAGACGCGATAATGTTTGCGCAAAAAAAAATCAATATACACTTATTGCGATTTTTATTTTTACCAAAAATATGTAGCAGAGTACAAATTGGCCTAAATTGATGAAAAAATGTATTTTTAAATTATTTTTTTTTTTTAATGGAAATGTTTTATAACAGAAAGTAAAAAAATATATATTTTTTTTTTTTCAGAATTGTCGCTATTTTTTGTTTATAGCGCAAAAAAATCAAAAAATCACACAGGTGATCAAATACCACCAAAAGAAAGCTCTGTTTGTGGGGTAAAAAAGGACATCAATTTTATTTAGGTACAGCGTCGCACGACCGCATAATTGTCAGTTAAATTAACGCAGTGCCGAATCGCAAAAAAAATGGCCTTTAACCACTTTTAGACCGGAAGTATTTGCCCCCTTAATGACTAGGCCACTTTTTTCAACTTGGCACTGCGTGACTTTAACTGACAATTGCGCAGTTGTGCGACGCTGTACCCTAATGAAATTGATGTCCTTTTTTCCCACAAATAGAGCTTTCTTTTAGTGGTATTTGATCACCTGTGCGGTTTTTATTTTTTGCGCTATAAACAAAAAAAGAGATACGAAAAAAAGAAAACAATATTTTTCACGTTCTGCTATATAACATTCCCAAAAAAAAAAAAATGTAAAAATCTAATTTTTTTAACATTTTAGGCCAATTTATTTTCTGCTACATCATTTTGGTTAAAAAAAAAAAAATCGCAATAAGCGTATTTTGATTGGTTTGCGCAAAAGTTATTGCGTCTACTAACTACGGGAAAGATTTATGTCATTTTAATTTTTTTAATTTTATTTTTTTGCTAGTAATGGCGGCGATCTGCGATTTTTAGCGGGACTGCGACATTGCAGCGGACAGATCGGACCCCTAACTGATATTTTTGGGGGGGACCAGTGACATTACTACAGTAATCAGTGCTAAAAATATGCACTGTTACTGTAATAATGCCATTGGCAGGGAAGGGGGTTATTATTGTGGGTGATCAAAGGGTTAAATGTGACCCTAGGGGAGTGATTCTAACTGTGGGGGGGGCGTGGCTTCTGAAATGACCATAGAGACCTGTGATCCTATATAGAAGGATCACATGAGCTCTGTGATCATCCCAGGGAGAAGAACGGTCGGCTGTGTTTACAACAGCTGCCTGTCATTTTCTCTCAGCGGGGAACGATTGCAGGTGTCAGGCGGCAATCGGAGCCGCCTGCCCGCTGCATCTGCTTCCCCGCTGACGAGTGGGGGTGAGAGCGCGCCGGCGGCGGCAGCGCGCGCTTGCCCCCTAGCCTCCTGCGTGCGACCGTCGTATAGTTACGTTGGTTCGCGCAGGAGCAGTTGCCTGCCGCAGTTTAACTATGGCGGCCGGTCGTAAAGCGGTTAAGGGGGGTAAAACCTTCCAGTCCTTAAGTGGTTAAGCAGGTCCATTTTTGAATATTTGGCTCATAGGTTTCCCTACACACATATGACAAGAAACACATTCTAGCAGAGGAAAAAGTTTACTTCACTTGACAAGAAATCACCTGAAATAACATTACAAGACAATGTTTTTGGCAGTTTCAAAATATACAGCACATTTTTCCCTGCATGACACACAAAAAACCCCTTTATTACCCCACATTCGACTCACATGATCTAACCATCAGCAAAAACCCCCGATGTAAAATCCTTCTTTTATATCACAGTCCATTCAGACTGGCAGTGTGAACTTTTCCATACATGAGATGAATTTGTAAGTTCCAGATAAATACTTATTAGGGCATTGTCCTTAAAATTGTTCTTTTAAGTCTTTAGGTGATTTATTAAATTAAACTTCCCTTGATATCTTTGTTTATATTGACATAAAAAAGCCTCACCACTGGTGGAACTGGTCTAAGAGAAGACAGTCTAAAATATGACCAAGCAACAGTGACCTTGTATCCTGCAAGTTAGTCCTGTGTATGAGGTCCTCATCAAGACTGAAATCAAAGTTTCCTTGGAAATCCTGGAAGAGTAAACATTCCTTGATATCTTTACCAGTTTGCGTTGACATGAAAGCCTCCCCACTAGTGGAACTGGTCTAAGAGAACATAGACACGATGGAACAGTCTTTGATATGACCACACAACAGCAACCTTGTATCCTGCAAGTTAGTCCTGTGTAAGAGTTCCTCATCAAGACCGAAATCAAAGGTTCCTTGTAATTCCTGGAAGAGTAAACGTTCCTTGATATCTTTACCAGTTTGCGTTGACATGAAAGCCTCCCCACTAGTGGAACTGGTCTAAGAGAACATAGACACCATGGAACAGTCTATGATATGACCACACAACAGCAACCTTGTATCCTGCAAGTTAGTCTTGGGTAGGAGTTCCTCATTAGGACTGAAATCAAAGGTTCCTTGAAATTCCTGGAAGAGTAAACATTCCTTGATATCCTTACCATTTTGCGTTGACATGAAACCCCCCCCACTAGTGGGACTGGTCTAATGGTACTTTTCCACTGCAAGTACCGGCTCGGCTCTACTCGGCCCTGCTTGGCCCGGTTTGCTTTTCCACTGCTGGTACCGCATGGTACGGTGTAGGAACGGTTCGGTACGGTTTGCTTTTCCACTAAAGTAGTACTAAAGTTAAGTGGCTGGGATAACAACAATTCTCTGACCAATCAGTGGCTAGTAGTGACTGCATGCAAAGGATTGTGGGATATGGTACCGGTATGGTACCTCTTGGAACCACAATCGAGGTGGTACTGTTTTTGAGAGCCGTACCGTTCGGTTCCATGCAGTGGAAAAGCGCCGCCGTACCGAACCGTTCCTACACCGTACCATGCGGTACCAGCAGTGGAAAAGCACAAAAGCGAGCCGAACCGTTCGGTTTCATGCAGTGGAAAAGCACCATAAGAGAACAAGTCATGATGGAACAGTCTATGATATGACCACAGAACAGCAAACTTGTATCCTGCAAGTTAGTCTTGTGTAAGAGTTCCTCATCAAGACTGAAATCAAAGGTTCCTTGTAATTCCTGGAAGAGTATACGTTCCTTGATATCTTTACCAGTTTGCGTTGACATGAAAGCCTCACCACTGGTGGAACTGGTCTAAGAGAACATAGACACCATAGAACAGTCTATGATATGACCACGCAACAGCGACCTTGTATGCTGCAGGTTAGACTGTGTTCCACGCCTCATCAAGACTGAAATCAAAGGTTCCTTGTAAATCCTGGAAGGGTAAACGTTCCTTGAAATCCCAGTTTGTGTTGTAATGAAAGCCTTACCACTGGTGGAACTGGTCTACGATATGATCACACAACAGCGACCTTGTATCCTGCAAGATAGCCCTGTGTACAAGGTCCTCATCAAGACTGAAATCAAAGGTCCCTTGTAAATCCCGGAACAGTAAACATTGATATCTTTAACAGTTTGCATTGACACGAAAGCCTCACCACTTGGAACTGGTCAAAGAAAAGATAGGCAACATGGAACGGTCTAAGATCTGATCACACAGCAGCGGCCTCGCATCCTGCAAGTTAACCTTGTATGCCAGGTCATTGTCAAGACCAAAAGCAAAGGTTCTTTTTAAATCCATGAAGAGTAAACGTTCCTTGAAATCCCAGTTTGTGTTGTAATGAAAGCCTTACCACTGGTGAAAATGGTTTAAGAGAAGATAGACATTATGCAACAGTCTAAGATCTGTCTACACAACAGCGACCTTGTAGCCAGCAAGTTAGCCTTGTGTACCAGGTCCTCGTCAAGAAACTCAAGACCAAATGCAAATGGTTCTTTATGCACAGAAAAGTATTTTTCTAATGATCTTTTTTTTCATAAGTGAAACATCTTGATGAAGACCAAGAGAGAAGATTAAGAACTTTCGACCCCAATATCAAAAGTCAAAGTCTAAGATCATAGATTTGCTTTTTTTGATGAGAAAGTTGGTTAGGTTTTTGAGAGTCTATGGTTATTTTGAAATGCTTTAGGTTTGGATGTATTTGGCAATAAAATGTTGGCAATGTTGCTGTCCGGTCCTTGGCTATTAAAAGTTAAGTGGGACTGTTTCGAGATTAACCTAGTAACCTTGGTCCATGATCTCAGTAACACCACGACCAAACTGGTCTACGAAGAGATTGACAAGTCTACCATGGGAGGTATCCAAGGTTTTGCCAAGATGTTCAAATCATTTCCTGCAATACATCCTTTTCTTTAAACCCATTTATTAACCCTGGAGGATCTTTTGACAAACAATTCAAAGTTGAACAACGGACTAGAGAACAATTTTTGACCTCATTCGAAAAGCACAGCTGCAAACTAGCTCCAAATTATTTGAGATTTTTTGTTCTAGCGATTATGGCAGTCCTAAAACATTTTAGTGTACATTCACGTAATACTTTTGGAAAAAACAAAACCTTGTATGCTGCAGGTTAGACTGTGTTCCACGACTGAAATCAAAGGTTCCTTGTAAATCCTTGAAGAGTAAGCGTTCCTTGAAATCCCAGTTTGTGTTGTAATGAAAGCCTCACCACTGGTGGAACTGGTCTACGATATGACCACACAACAGCGACCTTGTATCCTGCAAGATAGCCCTGTGTACGAGGTCCTCATCAAGAAAGTTGGTTAGGTTTTAGAGAGTCTATGGTCATTTTGAAATGCTTTAGGTTTGGATGTATTTGGCAATAAAATGTTGGCAATGTTGCTGTCCGGTCCTTGGCTATTAAAAGTTGAGTGGGACTGTTTCGAGATTAACCTAGGAACCTTGGTCCATGATCTCCGTAACACCACGACCAAACTGGTCTATGAAGAGATTGACAAGTCTACCATGGGATGTATCCAAGGTTTTGCCAAGATGGTCAAATAATTTAATGCAATACATCCTTTTCTTTAAACCCATTTATTAACCCTGGAGGATCTTTTGACAAACAATTCAACGTTGAACAACGGACTTGAGAACAATTTTTGACCTCATTCAAGAAGCAAAGCTGCAAACTAGCTCCAAATTATTTGAGATTTTTTGTTCTAGCGATTATGGCAGTCCTAAAACTTTTTAGTGTATATTCACGTAATACTTTTGGAAAAAAACAAAAAAAACAAGGATTTATTTGGCCAAAGCTTGGTGGTCCCCAAAGGGCATGCAAACACGTTTCTCGGTTTTGTTTTCCACACTGGTCCTGGCTGATGTGAAAGTAACAAGGTTCATTATGACAATTATCCAAGATTAGACTACTTATTTCCTTTACATTGTGGCACTGTTATAGTTTTCCTTCCATTAGCCTGCATGAAGAAGACCCAAGGCCAAACTTTGATCACTTTAAAGATTGACTGAAATGAAAGCAACCTGGCAAGAATAAATGACTCCTTTGAAGCCCAACAAAAAATGTCCAACTCTTCGAGAGACCTGGAAATCCTCTGAAATCATTGGTCACTTCTTGTGCTTAAAAATTAAGTTGGTCCCCTTTTATGGGACATTTGTGCTCTTCCAGAAAACAGATATGGATGCATCCAACTGTGGACAGAAAAGCTAGCAGCAGTTCCTTTGCCAATCCTCAAATCGACCTTCAGCTTTTTCTGGCTGATTGTAGGACCAAGCATCCTTTTTCTCCTTCAATGGTTGCACAATAAAACCCAGCCTGATTGTTAGGTCCAAACATCTATCGGTGTTTGCTTGCCCAGTCGTGTAACTCGAGGGCTCAAGCTGAACTAGATTTCTTCTTGACGTCCGTAGTCTGGATGACTATCTGCCGGGCAGCCTGTAGGACACGATATCGCTCCCGAAGGTTCCTCCTTCTGACATGTTCGTTGGTAATCTCCTGGACGTATCGGGCGGGAAACCAGCCCTTCTTGCCATCGGAAAGCCGGATACCCTCATACCAACCTGAGGATGAAAAACAGAGTCAGCTTTGCTAGTCATACACATCCATATTACAGAGATGTATAGTAACTAAGTAGAACTACTTCACTACTGTACCGAAAGGCGTTATCTGTACTTTCCTGGAGTAGAATTTTTTTCTCCTACTTTTACTTCACTACATTTTTTCAATGATTTCAATACTTCTACTCCGATATTTTTTTTTTGTGCTGCATAGTTACTCGTTACTATTATAAAAATTACCACTGCCAGAACAGTAGATGGCAGGTTTCATGAAGCTCAAAACATTATATGTGTATTATCAGCGCATACGAAAATAAATGCTACTGTATGTATAAATAAAATCTGCATTTGAAATAATAAACAATATGATGTTCAAACTTTTGATTTCTTTCTTTAATAACTACATAACACAGTACTTGTACTTTTACTTTCAGTACTTGAGTAGCAATTTTTTTTTCAAAACTACTGGTACTTTTACTTTCAGTACTTGAGTAGCAAAATTTTTTAAAAAAACTACTTGCAATACTTAAAGCGGAGTTCCGGGCACAAAAACAAATTTTTTTTTTGTGCCCATCCGCTTGGTCTCCCTCACCTGAAAAGGAATTGGATAGTTAGGCTTTTTTTTTTTTTTTCACTTACCTTGTAATTGGAGATTGAATATACTCATCTATTCTCTACTTCCTCCCTCTGTGCCGTGGCTCCGACGTCACTTCCTGTCTTGCGATGATTCCTGGGAGCTGAACGTCATCGCTCCCAGGAATCAATGCGACGGCACCGGCCCCGCTCGTCACTTCCGGGGCGACGCCGAATTCCCCGCTAAACAGCTTCTGGGCATGCCCAGAAGCTGTGGAGGAATGCGGCGCCGCACCGGAAGTGACGAGAGGGGCCGGTGCAGGCGCATTCTGGGAGAAGAAGACGCGGAAGAGGATCGCGCCGGCTTCAGCTGCCCACAAGAGAGATGGCAACGCTGGAGAAGAAATTTTATAAGTGAGTATTTCTTCTAAAAGGTAAGTGCGAACCGGGACAGATCAGAGGCTAGCCATTGTGGAATGTACTAGCCCTGACTGTCCCGGGGGTATGTTTGTTGAAAAATGGTTTCTGTGCCCGGAACTCCGCTTTAAGTACAAAAAATGTTGAATCCTTTAGTACTTCTACTCAAGTCACTTTTTGATCGAGCACTTGTACTTTTACTCAAGTATGGGTTTCGAGTACTTTATACAACTCTGCCCATATATATTATTTAGAATAATAATTTTGCGTATTTTCTTGTGATCTGCAGGATTATAGGTTGCAAAATGTTTTTATTTCTTGGTTTTAAGAATATTTTATACTAAAAGATGTTGGTTTTAGTAGGGGCATGATTGAAAGCTAAAGCATAATTCCAATCTGGTGTACCAGAGTCAGCGGCTCTCAAATATTACTCTTAGCTTTCTGTAAGAACTGTAAGACCACCAGGAGCCAGGGGCGTATCTTCTGTGAGGTTAACAAGGTGTTTGCCTTGGGCGGCATTTTTCAGGGGGGCGGCGCCTGTACCAGAAAAATGCCAGCAGCTGCAGACATCACCCTGATATCGTTTTTTAACCACTTGCCGACCTCCAGCAGTACATATATTGCGGCAGTTCGGCTCTGTCCCACGAAACAACGTAACTATACGTCACTTCGCAGGACCGCAAATGTGGGCGCGCGCGCGCGTCCATTCGCCACAGGGGGGGCCAATCAGGGGGTCCGGCAGCCATGATTGCTACAGGGGATCCTATGTTCCTCCTATTTAGGAACACAGGTCTCTATGTTCATCCAGTAAGTAAATCCCCCACACAGTTAGAAAGCACCCCCCCCTAGGGACACACTTAACCCTTTGATCCCCCCCTGGTGTTAACCCGTTTCCCTGCCAGTGTCATTAAACAGTGACAGTGCATATTTTTAGCACTGATTACTTTATTAGGGTCACTGGTCCCCTCAAAAGTGTCAGTTAGGGGTCCGATCTGTCTGCCACAATGTCGCAGTCCTGCTAAAAATCGCTGATTGCCGCCATTACTAGTAAATAAATAAATAAATAAATAAATGCCATAAAGCTTTCCTTTAGCTTGTAGACAGAATAACTTTTGTGCAAACCAATCAATATACACTTTTTGGGATTTGTTTTTTTTTTTTTTAACCAAAAATATGTAAAATACAAATTGGCCTAAAATGATGAAAAAATAGATTTTTCCTTTTTTTTTTTTTTTTTTTTGGGAATGTCTTATAACAGAAAGTAAAAAAGATTGCGTTTTTTTTTTTTTCAGAAATTTTTTTTTTTTGTTTGTTTATAGCGCAAAAAAAAAAAAAAAAAAAAAACGCACAGAGCGATCAAATGGCACCAAAAGAAAGCTCTATTTGTGGGGAAAAAAGGAAATTTGGGTACAGCATCACAGGACCATGCAATTGTCATTTAAAATAATGTTAGTTAGAAAGCACCCCCTAGGGACACATTTAACCCTTTGATCGCCCCTGGTGTTAACCCTTTCCCTGCCAGTGTCATTAGTACAGTAACTGTGCATATTTTTAGCACTGATTACTGTAGTAATGTCACTGGTCCCCCCAAAAGTGTCAAAAATGTCAGTTAGGGGTCCGATCTGTCCGCCGCAATGTCGCAGTCCCACTAAAAATCGCAGATCGCCGCCATTACTAATAAAAAAAATAAATAAATAAATGAAAATGACATAAATCTTTCCCCTAGTTTGTAGACACTTATTGGGATTTTTACCAAAAATATGTAGCAAAATACAAATTGGCCTAAAATGATGAAAAAATTAGATTTTTAATATTTTTTTTATATGGGGAATGTTATATAGCAGAGAGTAAAAAAAATGTTGTTTTTTTTGCAGAATTGTTGCTCTTTTTTTGTTTATAGATTTTTTTTTACCAAAAATATGTAGCAGAATCCGAATTGGCCTAAAATTATGAAAAAAAAATGTAATTTTTTTTTTGTGGGAATGTTATATAGCAGAAAGTTTTTTTTTTTTTAGAATGATTGCTCTTTTTCTGTTAATAGAGCAAAATATATAAAAAAAAATCGCAGAGGTGATCAAATACCACCAAAAGAAAGCTCTATTTGTGGGGAAAAAAGGACATCAATTGTATTTGAGTACAGCGTCACACGACCGCGCAATTGTCAGTGCCGTATCGCAAAAAATGGCCTGGTCATTAAGGGGGAACCGGCTTAACCAGAAGTGGTTAAAGCCGGCGGTCGGCTCTTTTGTAATGGTAATTGGAGAGGCTTACTAGCCGCTTGATTGCTATTACAAGCAGTGGGAGGGGACGCCCTGCTCCCGTCGCCTTAGGCAACTCTCTTTTGTGCTCTCACCGGGAAACCCAAGCGACCAGCAAGCGTGTATGCTGGCTGGCTGGCTGGACAGCCAAACAAAGCCATGATTGGCCATGATCGGCTGTTCGTAACAGTAAACCGGAAGCAATGACATGATATCACTTCTCGGTTTACTCAGAAACCATTGGCGCCAGTTTTTAAAAATCGAAAGCATTCAAAAACACAGATCTTGGTGTTTTGAATGCTTTTAAGTGCAGAGGAGGGATATGGGGTCTTATAGACTCCGGATCTCTCTATAAAGGAGTACCTTGTCCCATGCCTATTGCTGTCACAAGGATGTTTACATTCCATGTGACAGCAATAAAAGTGATCAAAAAAATAAGTAAAGCAACAGTATAAAAAAAATGAATTAATTAATAATAAAAATTTTAAAAAATGTAGGCGTCCCCGTGCTCACGCGCATAGGCCAAAGTGTGTGTCAGTTCTGGCGATTGTACCACACGTGAGGTATCGCCGCAAACGTCAGATCATTATAATTAATTCCAGCACCAGGAGGAGTTTGGTGATCCCTGTCCAGTTATCAGGAGCCGCTCACCTGAACACGGCTGTTTATCTACATGCCTTAGACCAGGGGTGTCCAAACTACGGCCCTCCAGCTGTTGTGGAACTACACATCCCATGAGGCATTGTAAATCTCTGACATTCACAGAAATACCTAGGCATGATGGGAATTGTAGTTCCTGAAGAGCTGGAGGGCCATAGTTTGGACACCCCTGCTTAGACCTATTTGACTCTGGTAAGCAGCTTTTGTTGGGCACTGCGGTGTGGCGTGCTTTTTTCTCACACGGATGCTGGTGATGGGATCTCATCCTTTTCGAATGGACCATGGACTCCTATGGTTTTCATTTCTAGTGCTGCATATGGACTTTTTTTTTTTTTTTTACAACTCTTTTATTTATGAGAAAGACAAGTTCCAAGGCTTCAAAACAACAATATTGAAGGAAGTACACAATCTGATACAATGTAGTAGGGCACCAAACACAGTGCAGTCATGGAACAAAGTCCTGAATCTTGCATCAATAATAAGATATTCCAAAACTCTCTAAAGCACATGTGTCAAACACAAGCCCCGTGGGCTGAATCAGGCCCTTCAGGCCATTTTATGTGGCCCTTGTACCCAAGGGGGAGAGGTGGAAGTGAGATGTGGCCAGCCTGTGAAAGAAAGTTGAACCCTGCACACTCCTAAACCCTGTGCTCTGTATGTAGAGCGCTTCTCAACCCTGCACTCTGTACACAGCGCACCCCTGCACCTTAAACTTAGTATGTAGCGCACCTTTGAAATCTTCACTCTGTACATAGCGCATCCCTGAACTCTACACATAACGCACTCCTGGTATTTATTGCCCCATTAAGATCCTCCTAAAAAAATCCCTGCATAAATGTATAGAGCAGGGGTGTCAAACTCAATTTCATTGCGGGCCGCATCAGCATTATGGTCGCCCTCAGAGGGCCGGTTCTATCTGTAGCCCACCCCTATCAGAATTCAAGAGCCCCCACTCTCCCTTACATCACAGTGCATCCCCTTAACATGTGCTGCTGCTGGGAAGAAGCTGGAGGAAGAAGCTGGATGCAGAGCTGGGAAGCAGCAACTGCAGTGTCTGGAGGAGGGCTGGAGTCAGCTGCCGGAGTCTGCTGAATGCCGAGACCAGTGGAGGCAGAGAAGAGGGGGTGCTACGGCTGCACAGAGAGATGCAGGATCTGCAGGAGGAGTTGTGTCCTCCTCTCTGCTGCCAACTGCTGGGGGGGGGGGGGGGTCCTCTCTGCAGGGGGAAGCACAGGATCTGGCAGAGGAGTTCTGTTCTCTCTGCTGCCGTCTGCTGAGACAAGGTGGGGGCAGAGATGAGGGAGATGCAGCAGCTGCAGGAGAGGTGCAAGGGCCACATGAAATGGCCAGGAGGGCCGGATTCGGCCCGCGGGCCTTGTGTTTGACACCTGTGGTATAGAGTCTTACAGATACAACCGGCCCTTTGAGGACAACCATAATGCTGATGTGGCCCACAATGAAATTGAGTTTGACACCCCTGCCCTAAAGAAGCGGGACTAACAGGGCTAAAGAATACCCGGATTTGTCCAACCCTGTTTATATTTATAAGCAGCCCTAAGTGAAAGGCACGCAGATAGCAAAAAAGAGAAAAAAGGAAGAGAATAGAACGGGAAGAGGAGGGAAGAAACAGAGGTATAAATAGGAGGGCTAGGGGGAAGAAAGAAGCACAAGGGAGGGTGACGGTTAAGACCGAGAAACAATAAGGGGAGGGGGAGGTGGTGTACCCTCATCAGTCATTCTTTCCATTAATAGGCTCCACCACCCCATGGACTTTTATATATTACTATTTGCAATCAACAAATTTATGCTGGCCGCTTTTATGTTTTTATTCAGCCACCCTCTAATCTAGCGCGGATATTTCCTATAGTTTTTCCATTCATTTTGTATGCCTCAAATCGCACCGCACGAAAGGTGCAAACACCTTTATTTTTCTGCACTGGTCAATCAGATCACACCAATGCGTTCCAATTCAGCCAAGCGCGCATTGTGTTTTGGGAACAGGTTTTGGGGGTTGTCGTTAACTCAACATGGAGACCTGCAGCGTTTTCGCATGAACAGAGTGCGATGGTGATGCAGTGCAGGAAACGCACAGGAATCGCTGTGAGTCCCGCACCGTATCAGTGGGAACCGGCACTTAAGGCTAAGTTCACCTTTAGTAACATGTTACACCCGTATTTATAACATTCCTCCAGCTTTGTGCCCGTAGCTCCATACAGGCTTTCAGTTGCAAAGCTGGAGGAACGTTATAAATACGGGAGAGTCTGCATTGCAAACACTATTAAAAATTATATGCAGGCTCCCTAGGGAAAAAATTTAATAGTAAATGCACATTTTTTTTTTTACCTGCAAAAACATGTGCATTTATATATTTTTTTTTAAAAAAGGTGAACTTAGCACCAGTCACACATGTTGATTAGCACTCTGTCCTATTGAACTTTCTTATTTTTTTTAAAAAGGTGAACTTAGCATTTAAAAGCAGCATAAGGGTCATTATGGATTGGGTTACACAATTACAAGCCAACTTCTGGACTAATGTATGATTTATTCCAGACGAACCCAACCCATTTCACACCAGTCACACATGTTGATTAGCACTCTATCCTATTGCACTTTCTTATTTCTTTTAAAAAGGTGAACTTAGCATTTAAAAGCAGGATAAGGGTCATTATGGATTGGGTTACACAAATATAAGCCAACTTCTGGACTAATGTGTTCTTTATTCCAGATAAACCCAACCCATTTCACACCAGTCACACATGTTGATTAGCAATCTGTTCTATTGCACTTTCTTATTTCCCCTCCTCCCCCCCAAGCACTCACCTTCAGAAGTTTTGCGCAGCACATTAACGATGTCAGATGGCTCCAGGTTCAACTCATCGGCCTGCACGGCGGTGTACTGCTCCACGCAGTGTACCTGGGGGCAATCTGGTGATGAAGGGAATAGATGTTAGATCAGAGATGTATAACAGAGTGACAATCTGAACAACATGGCTTAGTTTGGACCAGCACCCTCACAGTCAACCTGGGGCCAACCACAGATATTAATAGTGGTGATGGCTACTGCTTTAAATAAGCTTTTAGCAGGCTCGGCAAGCATTTAGCAAGCTTCAGTATTGCCGAAGTGCAAAATCTGCTGGCTAAAGCCTGGTGATCAACATGACTAAGCTCCGGAGGGGTGAAACGTGTTGGGACGTGGCCTAGTCAGAGTCCAGGCTGAGGTTGCCACTCCATCCACCTTCATAGGATTTCTTAGGTGTGCGGCACACAGGGGTTACCCTTCTTCTTTCTGAGCTAAAGCCTGACTAGGCTTGTTAAAGCTACAGCCTGTACCCCGGTAGGATAATCCAGCACACAAGTTTCTGCTAACATCATAAACATTTCTGACAGGGAATGACTTGTGACTGAGGCCAGAAAATTCTCAGGTTAATGATCAACAGAAAACTGATCTCTATGGAGGGACACTGAAAATCACAGACTACAAACTCACCCCAATCCTCGTATATCGTGTCACTGCCGGATAATGCATCATCGTTCTTACTCGGCAACGCCGCCGCCCAACGGTGCAAGTCAGACCTGAATATAACATATGATAAGATGAGTGACCCCTTCTATATGTGTCACCCTGCAGGAGGAGTACAGACTCCTATCCCCTTCTATATGTGTCACCCTGCAGGAGGAGGACAGACTCCTATCCCCCTTCTATATGTGTCACCCTGCAGGAGGAAGACAGACTCCTATCTCCTTCTATATGTGTCACCCTGCAGGAGGAGTACAGACTCCTATCCACTTCTATATGTGTCACCCTGCAGGAGGAGGACAGACCCCTATCCCCTTCTATACGTGTCACCCTGCAGGAGGAGGACAGATTCCTATCCCCTTCTATACGGGTCACCCTGCAGGAGGAAGACAGACTCCTATCCCCGTCTATATGTGTCACCCTGCAGGAGGAGTACAGACTCCTATCCCCTTCTATGTGTCACCCTGCAGGAGGAGTACAGACTCCTATCCCCTTCTATATGTGTCACCCTGCAGGAGAAAGACAGACTCCTATCCCCTTCTATATGTGTCACCCTGCAGGAGGAGAACAGACTCCTATCCCCTTCTATATGGGTCACCCCACAGGAGGAGCACAGACCCCTATCCCCTTCTATATGGGTCACCCCACAGGAGGAGCACAGACCCCTATCCCCTTCTATATGTGTCACCCAGCAGGAGGAGGAGAACAGACTCCTGTCCCCTTCTATGTGTGTCACCCTGCAGGAGGAGGACAGACTCCTACCCCCTTCTATATGTGTCACCCTGCAGGAGGAGGACAGACTCCTATCCCCTTCCATTTGTGTCACCCCGCAGGAGGAGAACAGACTCCCATCCCCTTCTATATGTGTCACCCAATAATGGGAGGAGCCTACTTACTGTGTCGGTGCCTTAAAGAGCCGGTCACAGGTTTTGCCCTGGTGATTCTCCAGTAGGGTGAGGAAGAAGCTGTTCTCCATTGTAGGGCATGACTGGAGTTGAACCAGAGAACGGTGAGCATAATCCACAACAACATGCCGGTCAGAGCTGAAATAATAGGAGAAGAACTTAAAGAAGAAGGAATGTAGAAAAGGCAGTATAGAGAGGAGAGATGTGGAGAAGGCAGGATAGAGAGGAGAGATGCAGAGAAGGCAGGATAGAGAGGAGAGATGTAGATAAGGCAGGATAGAGAGGAGAGATGTGGAGAAGGCAGGATAGAGAGGAGAGATGTAGAGAAGGCAGGATAGAGAAGAGAGATGTAGAGAAGGCAGGATAGAGAGGAGAGATGTGGAGAAGGCAGGATAGAGAAGAGAGATGTGGAGAAGGCAGGATAGAGAGGAGAGATGTGGAGAAGGCAGGATAGAGAGAAGAGATGTGGAGAAGGCAGGATAGAGAGGAGAGATGTGGAGAAGGCAGGATAGAGAGGAGAGATGTGGAGAAGGCAGGATAGAGAAGAGAGATGTGGAGAAGGCAGGATAGAGAGGAGAGATGTGGAGAAGGCAGGATAGAGAGAAGAGATGTGGAGAAGGCAGGATAGAGAGGAGAGATGTGGAGAAGGCAGGATAGAGAGGAGAGATGTGGAGAAGGCAGGATAGAGAGGAGAGATGTAGAGAAGGCCGGATAGAGAGGAGAGATGTAGAGAAGGCAGGATAGAGAGGAGAGAGGTAGAGAAGGCAGGATAGAGAGGAGAGAGGTAGAGAAGGCAGGATAGAGAGGAGAGAGGTGGAGAAGGCAGGATAGAGAGGAGAGATGTGGAGAAGGCAGGATAGAGAGGAGGGATGTAGAGAAGGCAGGATAGAGAGGAGGGATGTGGAGAAGGCAGGATAGAGAGGAGAGATGTAGAGAAGCCAGGATACAGAGGAGGGATGTGGAGAAGGCAGGATAGAGAGGAGGGATGTGGAGAAGGCAGAATACAGAGGAGAGACGTAGAGAAGGCAGGATAGAGAGGAGAGAGGTAGAGAAGGCAGGATAGAGAGGAGAGAGGTAGAGAAGGCAGGATAGAGAGGAGAGATGTAGAGAAGGCAGGATAGAGAAGAGATATAGAGAAGGCAGGATAGAGAGGAGTGACGTAGAGAAGGCAGGACACAGAGGAGTGATGTAGAGAAGGCAGGATAGAGAGGAGAGAGGAGATAGGTAGAGAAGGCAGGAGATAGAGAGGAGAGAGGTAGAGAAGGCAGGATAGAGAAGAGAGATGTAGAGAAGTCAGGATAGAGAGGAGAGATGTAGAGAAGTCAGGATAGAGAGGAGGGATGTAGAGAAGGCAGGATAAAGAGGAGAGATGTAGAGAAGGCAGGATAGAGAGGAGGGATGTGGAGAAGGCAGGATAGAGAGGAGAGATGTAGAGAAGCCAGGATACAGAGGAGGGATGTGGAGAAGGCAGGATAGAGAGGAGGGATGTGGAGAAGGCAGAATACAGAGGAGAGACGTAGAGAAGGCAGGATAGAGAGGAGAGAGGTAGAGAAGGCAGGATAGAGAGGAGAGAGGTAGAGAAGGCAGGATAGAGAGGAGAGATGTAGAGAAGGCAGGATAGAGAAGAGATATAGAGAAGGCAGGATAGAGAGGAGTGACGTAGAGAAGGCAGGACACAGAGGAGTGATGTAGAGAAGGCAGGATAGAGAGGAGAGAGGAGATAGGTAGAGAAGGCAGGAGATAGAGAGGAGAGAGGTAGAGAAGGCAGGATAGAGAAGAGAGATGTAGAGAAGTCAGGATAGAGAGGAGAGATGTAGAGAAGTCAGGATAGAGAGGAGGGATGTAGAGAAGGCAGGATAAAGAGGAGAGATGTAGAGAAGGCAGGATAGAGAGGAGAGATGTAGAGAAGGCAGGATAGAGAGGAGAGATGTAGAGAAGGCAGGATACAGAGGAGAGATGTAGAGAAGTCAGGATAGAGAGGAGAGATGTAGAGAAGGCAGGATAGAGAGGAGGGATGTAGAGAAGGCAGGATACAGAGGAGAGATGTAGAGAAGGCAGGATAGAGAGGAGAGATGTAGAGAAGGCAGGATAGAGAGGAGGGATGTAGAGAAGGCAGGATAGAGAGGAGGGATGTAGAGAAGGCAGGATAGAGAGGAGGGATGTAGAGAAGGCAGGATAGAGAGGAGAGATGTGGAGAAGGCAGGATAGAGAGGAGAGATGTAGAGAAGGCAGGATAGAGAGGAGGGATATGGAGAAGGCAGGATAGAGAGGAGAGATGTAGAGAAGGCAGGATAAAGAGGAGATATGTGGAGAAGGCAGGATAGAGAGGAGAGATGTAGAGAAGGCAGGATAGAGAGGAGAGATGTGGAGAAGGCAGGATAGAGAGGAGAGATGTAGAGAAGGCAGGATACAGAGGAGAGATGTAGAGAAGGCAGGATAGAGAGGAGAGATGTAGAGAAGGCAGGATAGAGAGGAGGGATGTAGAGAAGGCAGGATACAGAGGAGAGATGTAGAGAAGGCAGGATAGAGAGGAGAGATGTAGAGAAGGCAGGATAGAGAGGAGGGATGTAGAGAAGGCAGGATAGAGAGGAGGGATGTAGAGAAGGCAGGATAGAGAGGAGGGATGTAGAGAAGGCAGGATAGAGAGGAGAGATGTGGAGAAGGCAGGATAGAGAGGAGAGATGTAGAGAAGGCAGGATAGAGAGGAGGGATATGGAGAAGGCAGGATAGAGAGGAGAGATGTAGAGAAGGCAGGATAAAGAGGAGATATGTGGAGAAGGCAGGATAGAGAGGAGAGATGTAGAGAAGGCAGGATAGAGAGGAGAGATGTGGAGAAGGCAGGATAGAGAGGAGAGATGTAGAGAAAGCAGGATAGAGAGGAGGGATGTAGAGAAGGCAGGATAGAGAGGAGAGATGTAGAGAAGGCAGGATAGAGAGGAGGGATGTGGAGAGGACAGGATAGAGAGGAGAGATGTAGAGAGGGCAGGATAGAGAGGAGAGATGTAGAGAAGGCAGGATAGAGAGGAGAGAGGTAGAGAAGGCAGGATAAGAGAGGAGAGATGTAGAGAAGGCAGGAGAGAGAGGAGAGAGGTAGAGAAGGCAGGATAGAGAGGAGAGATGCGGAGAAGGCAGGATAGAGAGGAGAGATGTAGAGAAGGCAGGATAGAGAGGAGAGATGTAGAGAAGGCAGGATAGAGAGGAGGGATGTAGAGAAGGCAGGATAGAGAGGAGGGATATGGAGAAGGCAGGATAGAGAGGAGAGATGTGGAGAAGGCAGGATAGAGAGGAGAGATGTAGAGAAGGCAGGATAGAGAGGAGAGATGTAGAGAAGGCAGGATAGAGAGGAGGGATGTAGAGAAGGCAGGATAGAGAGGAGGGATATGGAGAAGGCAGGATAGAGAGGAGGGATATGGAGAAGGCAGGATAGAGAGGAGAGATGTGGAGAAGGCAGGATAGAGAGGAGGGATGTGGAGAAGGTAGGATAAAGAGGAGAGATGTAAAAAAGGCATGAGAGAGAGGAGAAATGGATGGAGTGACAAAGATAGAGAAGATAATATGGGAGAGTCTGTACCCTTTCTTTTGGGTGATCAACAGGAAATCATTGAACAGGAAGAAGTAGACTGGGGTCAGTTTGGTGGGTTTGATGCCGAAGAGACTCCCCTTCTGCTGCACTTCGCTCAGTTCCCCTTGCTTCTCCACGAACCGGCTCTGAGAAATGATCGGGATGGCCTGCAAGTACAATGCATTAGAGATGAATACCCTCTTACACATCAACCATCAGATCCTCAGCGTGGCTCCTCCAAGCCTTTGTCTGCAGTAACAGAGCTCCACTCCTTAGAAAACAAGTTCCAGTCCTGAGGATCTACAAAATCCCACCATGTGCCACAAAGCTCCACCCCTGAGGTTCCATGATAGGTATAGAACGTTGCCTTCATACATGAGCTGACCTTTATCTTGTCAAACTCGATCTTGGAGGAGATGTGGATCAGTTCCTCCGTCTGCCGCATGCGGCCCACCTCCTGGTTGCACTCCGTGATAATCTGCGGGATGCAGAACAAAATGCTATAAATGCAATTCTGTCAGGAACATAATATAGCTTGTAAATAAAAAACAAGAAAAAATCCATATAATCTTTGGGGCCCTTAGTATTTTATTCCAAACTTCAAACACTGGAACCGTATTTTCTGAGCCTGCAACAATATTGTGAAGTTGCCATGCTGTCTCAGCAGTGGAAAACTCAGTTTTCTCTGTACAGCACTGCAGTATATGTCAGAGCTATATAAATGTATAATAATAGTGTGTGACTGTTGGGGGACATTAGAGTGTAAGCTCCTCTGGTGCAGAGACTGGTGTGACTGGCTCAGTGATCTCTGTACAGCACTGCGGTATATGTCAGAACTATATAAATGTATAATAATAATAGTGTGTGACTGTGGGGGACATTAGATTGTAAGCTCCTCTGGTACAGAGACTGATGTGACTGGCTTAGTGATCTCTGTAGAGCATTCTGCAATAGGTCAGCATTGTTTAAATAAAATATATATATCAGTTTGGGATAACAGTCCCCTCCAAGACATACTATGTCAATGTACACGCAACACATCCTCATACATGTAAGACGGCTGTACCTTGGAGACGGCGTCCAGGGCTTTGCTGGCGTTCTGTTCAGCATCTGAACCCTCTTCTGTCCTCTTCAGAATATTCTTTGGGGAAGAAAAATCGGTATCACTGGCTGGATTTGAGGATAGGTGGAGCAGAGTGTTCGACCACAAGGGAAGGAAGGTTTGAGCAGGGATGGGGAAGGATCAGGGCAGGATGGAGAGGAGTATAATGGGTGAGAGGTTCAGAATGGGGTGGATTGGAGAGTGCAGGGAGGTTCAGGGTGAGGTGTAGAGGGGGGTACAGAAAGGCTTAGAGTGGGATGGAAAAGGGGTGCTGGGAGGTTCAGAGTGGGGTGGAGTGGAGGACATTGGAGTGGAGAACATTGGGAGGTTCAGAGTGGGGTGGAGTGGATGACATTGGGAGGTTCAGAGTGGAGTGGAGTGGAGTGAAGTGGAAGACATTGGGAGGTTAAGAATAGGTAGAGTGGAGGACATTGGGAGGTTCAGAGTGGAGTGGACTGGAGGAAACTGGGAGGTTCAGAATGGGGTGAAGTGGAGGACATTGGAGTGGAGAACATTGGGAGGTTCAGAGTGGGGTGAAGTGGAGGACGTTGGGAGGTTCAGAGTGGGATGGATTGGAGGAAACTGGGAGGTTCAGAGTGGGGTGAAGTGGAGGACGTTGGGAGGTTCTGAGTGGGGTGGAGTGGAGGAAACTGGTAAGTTCAGAATGTGTCCACAGCGAAACGCGTCTAGCCATTGGCCGAGAGGCAGCCACGTGACTTCCGGTCGGTGAGGAGAACGCTGTGGAGCAGCTAACCACCGTACCGAGTATAGGCAAATACAGGCTCTTTTATGTTACATGTTTGTGAGTATCCCATTGTATTTTAATTCGAATAAATGTATTTTAAACGGTCCTCACTATGTCCAGTAATTTTATTTCTATGAGGACACCTGGGAATACTGCACTGTGAACGAGGATCGCTTCCAACATACAGCCGAACCAGCCCTGCAGGAGTCATAGGATAACATCAGCTTACTCTGCTTCAATCTCACCACATAGTGGTAAGTAGATACCCAAAGGGGGATACCCCGAAGCAACAAGAATAAGCATCCAGCTCCTGTTTTTACTATAAGGACTGTTTCATGGACTGTTTTCTATTTGGCACTCAGATTGCATTTTTAGATATGAGTTTTACATTGTAATATCTGCACTATTTATGATTTTCTATCGTTTTGCAAAGAATTTGCACTCACTGGCACTTTATTGATGATTCATTCATCATTTTATATTTTCAAGCAACATAGTTGTATTCTAGAATACTATATTGATTTTTCAGAACACCTATTTATTTAATTATTTTTTACTAGCAGCGCTGCAATCACTGACCTCCAAGTTCAGAATGGGGTTGCGTGGGGGACACTGGGAGGGTTAGAGTGGGGTTGAGTGGAGGACATTGGGAGGTTCAGAGTGGAGTGGAGGACTTCAGGAGGTTCAGAGTGAGGTGGAGTGGAGGAATTCGGGAGTTTCAGAGCGGGGTGGAGGACACTGGGAGGTTCAGAATGGAATAGAGTGGAGGACATTGGGAGGTTCAAAGTGGGGTGGAGTGGAGGGCTTCGGGAGGTTCAGAGCGGGGTGGAGGGTACTGGGAGGTTCAGAATGGAATAGAGTGGAGGACATTGGGAGGTTCAGAGTGGGGTGGAGTGGAGGACTTCGGGAGGTTCAGAGTGGGGTGGCATGGAGGACACCAGGGGGGTTCAGAGCGAGGTGGAGTGGAGGACACTGGGAGGTTCAGAGCAGGGTGCAGTGGATGGTGTGTGGGGGTGTAATCTAGCATGGGGTGAAGTATTAAGGGTGGAGTTTCTACCTCAATGAGCATCTTGATGCGGGTGATCCTCTGGAAGGGCAGTAGCAGGAAAGACATGAAGGGGAGGCGCTGGCACTGCGGGAGCTCCTGTAAGCGGCACAGTATGGCATGAAACTGTGGATTCTTCTCCCTGCCAGACCAAGGAGAGTGACAAAGTCAGAATGTTGGGCATGCATGGTGGAAATGCATTCAGGTGAGTGGAGTGCGGTCAGGTGAGTGGAGTGCGGTCAGGTGAGTAGAGTGCGGTCAGGTGAGTAGAGTGCGGTCAGGTGAGTAGAGTGCGGTCAGGTGAGTAGAGTGCGGTCAGGTGAGTAGCGTGCGGTCAGGTGAGTAGAGTGCGGTCAGGTGAGTAGAGTGCGGTCAGGTGAGTAGCGTGCGGTCAGGTGAGTAGCGTGCGGTCAGGTGAGTAGAGTGCGGTCAGGTGAGTAGCGTGCGGTCAGGTGAGTAGAGTGCGGTCAGGTAAGTAGAGTGAGGTCAGGTAAGTAGAGTGCGGTCAGGTGAGTAGAGTGCGGTCAGGTAAGTAGAGTGCGGTCAGGTGAGTAGAGTGCGGTCAGGTAAGTAGAGTGCGGTCAGGTAAGTAGAGTGCGGTCAGGTAAGTAGAGTGCGGTCAGGTAAGTAGAGTGCGGTCAGGTAAGTAGAGTGTGGTCAGGCAAGCAAGTGGAAGATGGCGGTAGTGGTCTCACATGAGCTCGCTGTAGGTCTTCTCCTGGTACAGCTGGTTGCGCACATAATCCTTGTAGACTGGGAAGTTATGGACAGCATGGTGATAGATGATGTCACAGATATCCGATATGACAATGTCCTCGTCTACCCGGGACTCCAGATCCATGAGGAACCTGTGAGATACTCAGCATTACTCTATGGCCTCTATCACAGCATATACAGTGCCTTGCGAAAATATTCGGCCCAATTGAACTTTGCGACCTTTTGCCACATTTCAGGCTTCAAACATAAAGATATAAAACTGTATTTTTTTGTGAAGAATCAACAACAAGTGGGACACAATCACGAAGTGGAACTAAATTTATTGGATATTTCAAACTTTTTTAACAAATAAAAAACTGAAAAATTGGGCGTGCAAAATTATTCAGCCCCCTTAAGTTAATACTTTGTAGCGCCACCTTTTGCTGCGATTACAGCTGTAAGTCGCTTGGGCTATGTCTCTATCAGTTTTGCACATCGAGAGACTGAAATTTTTGCCCATTCCTCCTTGCAAAACAGCTCGAGCTCAGTGAGGTTGGATGGAGAGCGTTTGTGAACAGCAGTTTTCAGTTCTTTCCACAGATTCTCGATTGGATTCAGGTCTGGACTTTGACTTGGCCATTCTAACACCTGGATATGTTTATTTGTGAACCATTCCATTGTAGATTTTGCTTTATGTTTTGGATCATTGTCTTGTTGGAAGACAAATCTCCGTCCCAGTCTCAGGTCTTTTGCAGACTCCATCAGGTTTTCTTCCAGAATGGTCCTGTATTTGGCTCCATCCATCGTCCCATCAATTTTAACCATCTTCCCTGTCCCTGCTGAAGAAAAGCAGGCCCAAACCATGATGCTGCCACCACCATGTTTGACAGTGGGGATGGTGTGTTCAGGGTGATGAGCTGTGTTGCTTTTACGCCAAACATAACGTTTTGCATTGTTGCCAAAAAGTTTGATTTTGGTTTCATCTGAGCAGAGCACCTTCTTCCACATGTTTGGTGTCTCCCAGGTGGCTTGTGGCAAACTTTAAATTACACTTTTTATGGATATCTTTAAGAAATGGCTTTCTTCTTGCCACTCTTCCATAAAGGCCAGATTTGTGCAGTATACGACTGATTGTTGTCCTATGGACAGAGTCTCCCACCTCAGCTGTAGATCTCTGCAGTTCATCCAGAGTGATCATGGGCCTCTTGGCTGCATCTCTGATCAGTCTTCTCCTTGTATGAGCTGAAAGTTTAGAGGGACGGCCAGGTCTTCGTAGATTTGCAGTGGTCTGATACTCCTTCCATTTCAATATTATCGCTTGCACAGTGCCCCTTGGGATGTTTAAAGCTTGGGAAATCTTTTTGTATCCAAATCCGGCTTTAAACTTCTCCACAACAGTATCTCGGACCTGCCTGGTGTGTTCCTTGTTCTTCATGATGCTCTCTGCTCTTTAAACGGACCTCTGAGACTATCACAGTGCAGGTGCATTTATACGGAGACTTGATTAAACACAGGTGGATTCTATTTATCATCATTAGTCATTTAGGTCAACATTGGATCATTCAGAGATCCTCACTGAACTTCTGGAGAGAGTTTGCTGCACTGAAAGTAAAGGGGCTGAATAATTTTGCACACCCAATTTTTCAGTTTTTTATTTGTTAACAAAGTTTGAAATATCCAATAAATTTCTTTCCACTTCATGATTGTGTCCCACTTGCTGTTGATTCTTCACAAAATACAGTTTTATATCTTTATGTTTGAAGCCTGAAATGTGGCAAAAGGTCGCAAAGTTCAAGGGGGCCGAATACTTTTGCAAGGCACTGTACTTAGCATCACTCTACGGCCTCTATCACAGCAGATACTCAGCATCACTCTACAGCCTCTATCCCAGCATATATTTAGCATCACTCTACAGCCTCTATCATAGCAGATATTCGGCGTCACTCTACGACCTCTATCATAGCAGATATTCGGCATCACTCTACGACCTCTATCACTGCAGATACTCGGCATCACTCTACAGCCTCTATCCCAGCATATATTTAGCATCACTCTACAACCTCTATCACAGCAGATACTCGGCATCGCTCGACGGCCTCTATCACAGCAGTTACTCGGCATAATTCTACAGCCGCTATCATAGCAGATATTCGGCATCACCCTACGACCTCTATCACTGCAGATACTCAGCATCACCCTACACGCTGTGGCCTACCTTTCGCTGACCTCCTTCACTTTCAGGATGTTGGAGAAAAGGATTTTCTTCTCGCGGATAATCAGTGCTTCCTGCAGGTCCCGACATCCCAAAAAATGTTCCGTCAGCACATTTAGCGAGCGGAGATACGAGGCTTCCGAAGTCAGGACCTCAAACATGCTCTGAGGACACCAAGAACAATAAGGCCGACTTTTACTAAGTTATATCATGGAGGACAACCTGGCCAATTATTATTACCTCATGTCATGGGGGACAACCTGGCCAATTATTACTACCTCATGTCATGGGGGACAACATAGCCAATTATTACGACCTCATGTCATGGGGGACAACCTGGCCAATTATTACTACCTCAAGTCATGGGGGACAACCTGGCCAATTATTACTACCTTATGTCATGGGGGGACAACCAGGCCAATTATTATTACCTCAAGTCATGGGGGACAACCTGGCCAATTATTACTACCTTATGTCATGGGGGACAACCTGGCCAATTATTACTACCTCAAGTCATGGGGGACAACCTGGCCAATTATTACTACCTCATGTCATAGGGGACAACCTGGCCAATTATTACTACCTCATGTCATGGGGGACAACCTGGCCAATTATTACTACCTCAAGTCATGGGGGACAACCTGGCTAATTATTACTACCTCATGTCATTGGGGACAACATAGCCAATTATTACTACCTCATGTCATGGGGGACAACCTGGCCAATTATTACTACCTTATGTCATGGGGGGGACAACCTGGCCAATTATTACTACCTCATGTCATAGGGGACAACCTGGCTAATTATTACTACCTCATGTCATGGGGGACAACCTGGCCAATTATTACTACCTCAAGTCATGGGGGACAACCTGGCTAATTATTACTACCTCATGTCATTGGGGACAACATAGCCAAATATTACTACCTGATGTCATGGGGGACAACCTGGCCAATTATTACTACCTCATGTCATTGGGGAAAACATAGCCAATTATTACTACCTCATGTCATGGGGGACAACCTGGCTAATTATTACTACCTTATGTCATGGGGGACAACATAGCCAAATATTACTACCTCATGTCATGGGGGACAACATAGCCAATTATTACTACCTCATGTCATGGGGGACAACCTGGTCAATTATTACTACCTCATGTCATGGGGGACAACCTGGCCAATTATTACTACCTCATGTCATGGGGGACAGCATAGCCAATTATTACTACCTCATGTCATGGGGGACAACCTGGCCTATTATTACTACCTTATGTCATGGGGGGGACAACCTGACCAAATATTACTACCTCATGTCATGGGGGACAACCTGTCCAATTATTACTACCTCAGGTCATGGGGGACAACCAGGCCAATTATTACTACCTCATGTCATGGGGGACAACCTGGCTAATTATTACTACCTTATGTCATGGGGGACAACCTGGCCAATTATTACTACCTCGTGTCATGAGGGACAACCGGGCCAATTATTACTACCTCGTGTCATGGGGGACAACCGGGCCAATTATTACTACCTCATGTCATGGGGGACAACATAGCCAATTATTACTACCTCATGTCATGGAGGACAACCTGGCTAATTATTACTACCTTAGGTCATGGGGGGACAACCTGGCCAATTATTACTACCTCATGTCATGGGGGACAACCTGGCCAATTATTACTACCTCATGTCATGGGGGGACAGCATAGCCAATTATTACTACCTCATGTCATGGGGGACAACCTGGCCAATTATTACTACCTCATGTCAGGGGGACAACCCGGCCAGTTATTACTACCTCATGTCATGGGGGACAACCTAGCCAATTATTACTACCTCATGTCATTGGGGAAAACATAGCCAATTATTACTACCTCATGTCATGGGGGACAACCTGGCCAATTATTACTACCTTATGTCATGGGGGGACAACCTGGCCAATTATTACTACCTCATGTCATGGGGGACAACCTGGCCAAATATTACTACCTCATGTCATGGGGGACAACCTGGCCAATTATTACTACCTCATGTCATGGGGGACAACCTGGCCTATTATTACTACCTTATGTCATGGGGGGGGGGACAACCTGACCAAATATTACTACCTCATGTCATGGGGGACAACCTGTCCAATTATTACTACCTCATGTCATGGGGGACAACCTGGCCAGTTATTACTACCTCATGTCATGGGGGACAACCTGGCTAATTATTACTACCTTATGTAAGGTAAGCGGGGTCCCCCAAGGCTCAGTCTTGGGACCAACCTTGTTCAATTTATTCATAAACAACATTGAGGAAGGGATCAGTAGTTCGATATCAGTTTTTGCAGATGACACAAAATTGGGCAGGGCAATAACTTCACAACATGAAGCAGATATCCTACAGAATGACCTGGACAAAATAACGGAGTGGGCAACGACATGGCAAATGAGGTTTAATGT
This sequence comes from Pelophylax lessonae, assembly GCF_965119305.1. Taxonomy (NCBI): domain Eukaryota; kingdom Metazoa; phylum Chordata; class Amphibia; order Anura; family Ranidae; genus Pelophylax; species Pelophylax lessonae. Next base: position 649,779,004 of record NC_138771.1, read on the forward strand.
GGAGAAATGTAAGGTTTTGCACTTGGGGACTAAAAACATAAAAACACAATACACGTTAGGAGGGGAACCCTTGGGGGAATCAAAAATGGAGAAAGATCTGGGAGTCTTGGTTGATGATAGATTAGGAAACAGCATGCAATGTCAAGCGGCAGCTTCCAAAGCCAACAGAATATTAGCATGCATAAAGAAGGGGATGCAATCCAGAGATAAGACTATAATCCTTCCACTTTATAAAACTCTGGTCCGACTGCATCTGGAGTATTCTGTCCAGTTCTGGTCGCCAGTCCTCAGGAGGGATGTGTTGGAGCTGGAGAGAGTCCAGAGAAGGGCAACTAAACTAATTAGGGGATTGGAGGACCTTGACTATGAAGAGCGTCTGCAATCGCTCGATTTATTCTCCCTGGAGAAGAGACGTCTGAGGGGGGACATGATAGCAATTTATAAATATCTTAATGGGGATCCCAGCTTAGAAAAAAAGCGGTTCATTCGAAGGGATTGCATGAGGACTCGAGGGCATACAATGCGATTAGAGGAGAAGCGTTTTAACCTCAGGCAACGCGGGGGGTTCTTTACTGTTAGAGCAACAAGATTGTGGAATTCTCTACCACAAGAGGTGGTTTCTGCGGGAAGTATGGTGGCTTTCAAAAGACTCTTAGACTTACATCTCAAGGATCAGAACATTCAGGGGTATGAGAGATGATTACAGCCACACACACCTACACAGGTTGAACTAGATGGACTATTGTCTTTATTCAACCTCACCTACTATGTAACTATGTAACTATGTCATGGGGTACAACCTGGCCAATTATTACTACCTCGTGTCATGGGGGACAACCGGGCCAATTATTACTACCTCATGTCATGGTGGACAACCTGGCCAATCATTACTACCTCATGTCATGGGGGACAACCCGGCTAATTATTACTACCTTATGTCATGGGGGGACAACCTGGCCAATTATTACTACCTCATGTCATGGGGGACAACCTGGCTAATTATTACTACCTCATGTCATGGTGGACAACCTGGCCAATCATTACTACCTCATGTCATGGGGGACAACCTGGCCAATTATTACTACCTCATGTCATTGGGGAAAACATAGCCAATTATTACTACCTCATGTCATGGGGGACAACCTGGCTAATTATTACTACCTCATGTCATGGGGGACAACCTGGCTAATTATTACTACCTTATGTCATGGGGGACAACATAGCCAATTATTACTACCTCATGTCATGGGGGACAACCTGGCCAATTATTACTACCTTACGTCATGGGGGGACAACCTGGCCAATTATTACTACCTCATGTCATGGGGGACAACCTGTCCAATTATTACTACCTCATGTCATGGGGGACAACCCGGCCAAATATTACTACCTCATGTCATGGGGGACAACCTGGCTAATTATTACTACCTCATGTCATGGTGGACAACCTGGCCAATTATTACTACCTCATGTCATGGGGAACAACATAGCCAATTATTACTACCTCATGTCATGGGGGACAACCTGGCCAATTATTACTACCTCATGTCATTGGGGAAAACATAGCCAATTATTACTACCTCATGTCATGGGGGACAACCTGGCTAATTATTACTACCTCATGTCATGGGGGACAACATAGCCAATTATTACTACCTCATGTCATTGGGGAAAACATAGCCAATTATTACTACCTCATGTCATGGGGGACAACCTGGCTAATTATTACTACCTCATGTCATGGGGGACAACCTGGCTAATTATTACTACCTTATGTCATGGGGGACAACATAGCCAATTATTACTACCTCATGTCATGGGGGACAACCTGGCCTATTATTACTACCTTATGTCATGGGGGGGACAACCTGACCAAATATTACTACCTCATGTCATGGGGGACAACCTGTCCAATTATTACTACCTCATGTCATGGGGGACAACCCGGCCAGTTATTACTACCTCATGTCATGGGGGACAACCTGGCTAATTATTACTACCTCATGTCATGGGGGACAACCTGGCTAATTATTACTACCTTATGTCATGGGGGACAACATAGCCAATTATTACTACCTCATGTCATGGGAGACAACCTGGCCTATTATTACTACCTTATGTCATGGGGGGGACAACCTGACCAAATATTACTACCTCATGTCATGGGGGACAACCTGTCCAATTATTACTACCTCATGTCATGGGGGACAACCTGTCCAATTATTACTACCTCATGTCATGGGGGACAACCCGGCCAGTTATTACTACCTCATGTCATGGGGGACAACCTGGCTAATTATTACTACCTCATGTCATGGGGGACAACCCGGCCAAATATTACTACCTCATGTCATGGGGGACAACATAGCCAATTATTACTACCTCATGTCATGGGAGACAACCTGGCCTATTATTACTACCTTATGTCATGGGGGGGACAACCTGACCAAATATTACTACCTCATGTCATGGGGGACAACCTGTCCAATTATTACTACCTCATGTCATGGGGGACAACCTGTCCAATTATTACTACCTCATGTCATGGGGGACAACCCGGCCAGTTATTACTACCTCATGTCATGGGGGACAACCTGGCTAATTATTACTACCTCATGTCATGGGGGACAACCCGGCCAAATATTACTACCTCATGTCATGGGGGACAACATAGCCAATTATTACTACCTCATGTCATGGGGGACAACCTGGCCAATTATTACTACCTTACGTCATGGGGGGACAACCTGGCCAATTATTACTACCTCATGTCATGGGGGACAACCTGTCCAATTATTACTACCTCATGTCATGGGGGACAACCCGGCCAAATATTACTACCTCATGTCATGGGGGACAACCTGGCTAATTATTACTACCTCATGTCATGGTGGACAACCTGGCCAATTATTACTACCTCATGTCATGGGGAACAACATAGCCAATTATTACTACCTCATGTCATGGGGGACAACCTGGCCAATTATTACTACCTCATGTCATTGGGGAAAACATAGCCAATTATTACTACCTCATGTCATGGGGGACAACCTGGCTAATTATTACTACCTCATGTCATGGGGGACAACATAGCCAATTATTACTACCTCATGTCATTGGGGAAAACATAGCCAATTATTACTACCTCATGTCATGGGGGACAACCTGGCTAATTATTACTACCTCATGTCATGGGGGACAACCTGGCTAATTATTACTACCTTATGTCATGGGGGACAACATAGCCAATTATTACTACCTCATGTCATGGGGGACAACCTGGCCTATTATTACTACCTTATGTCATGGGGGGGACAACCTGACCAAATATTACTACCTCATGTCATGGGGGACAACCTGTCCAATTATTACTACCTCATGTCATGGGGGACAACCCGGCCAGTTATTACTACCTCATGTCATGGGGGACAACCTGGCTAATTATTACTACCTCATGTCATGGGGGACAACCTGGCTAATTATTACTACCTTATGTCATGGGGGACAACATAGCCAATTATTACTACCTCATGTCATGGGAGACAACCTGGCCTATTATTACTACCTTATGTCATGGGGGGGACAACCTGACCAAATATTACTACCTCATGTCATGGGGGACAACCTGTCCAATTATTACTACCTCATGTCATGGGGGACAACCTGTCCAATTATTACTACCTCATGTCATGGGGGACAACCCGGCCAGTTATTACTACCTCATGTCATGGGGGACAACCTGGCTAATTATTACTACCTCATGTCATGGGGGACAACCCGGCCAAATATTACTACCTCATGTCATGGGGGACAACATAGCCAATTATTACTACCTCATGTCATGGGAGACAACCTGGCCTATTATTACTACCTTATGTCATGGGGGGGACAACCTGACCAAATATTACTACCTCATGTCATGGGGGACAACCTGTCCAATTATTACTACCTCATGTCATGGGGGACAACCTGTCCAATTATTACTACCTCATGTCATGGGGGACAACCCGGCCAGTTATTACTACCTCATGTCATGGGGGACAACCTGGCTAATTATTACTACCTCATGTCATGGGGGACAACCCGGCCAAATATTACTACCTCATGTCATGGGGGACAACATAGCCAATTATTACTACCTCATGTCATGGGAGACAACCTGGCCTATTATTACTACCTTATGTCATGGGGGGGACAACCTGACCAAATATTACTACCTCATGTCATGGGGGACAACCTGTCCAATTATTACTACCTCATGTCATGGGGGACAACCTGTCCAATTATTACTACCTCATGTCATGGGGGACAACCCGGCCAGTTATTACTACCTCATGTCATGGGGGGACAACCCGGCCAGTTATTACTACCTCATGTCATGGGGGAAAACCTGGCTAATTATTACTACCTCATGTCATGGGGGACAACCTGGCCAATTATTACTACCTCATGTCATGGGGGACAACCTGGTTAATTATTACTACCTTATGTCATGGGGACAACATAGCCAATTATTACTACCTCATGTCATGGGGGACAACCTGTCCAATTATTACTACCTCATGTCATGGGGGACAACCCGGCCAGTTATTACTACCTCATGTCATGGGGGACAACCTGGCTAATTATTACTACCTTATGTCATGGGGGACAACCTGGCCAATTATTACTACCTCGTGTCATGAGGGACAACCGGGCCAATTATTACTACCTCGTGTCATGGGGGACAACCGGGCCAATTATTACTACCTCATGTCATGGGGGACAACCCGGCTAATTATTACTACCTTATGTCATGGGGGGACAACCTGGCCAATTATTACTACCTCATGTCATGGGGGACAACCTGGCTAATTATTACTACCTCATGTCATGGTGGACAACCTGGCCAATTATTACTACCTCATGTCATGGGGAACAACATAGCCAATTATTACTACCTCATGTCATGGGGGACAACCTGGCCAATTATTACTACCTCATGTCATTGGGGAAAACATAGCCAATTATTACTACCTCATGTCATGGGGGACAACCTGGCTAATTATTACTACCTCATGTCATGGGGGACAACATAGCCAATTATTACTACCTCATGTCATGGGGGACAACCTGGCTAATTATTACTACCTCATGTCATGGGGGACAACCTGGCTAATTATTACTACCTTATGTCATGGGGGACAACATAGCCAATTATTACTACCTCATGTCATGGGGGACAACCTGGCCAATTATTACTACCTTACGTCATGGGGGGACAACCTGGCCAATTATTACTACCTCATGTCATGGGGGACAACCTGTCCAATTATTACTACCTCATGTCATGGGGGACAGCATAGCCAATTATTACTACCTCATGTCATGGGGGACAACCTGGCCTATTATTACTACCTTATGTCATGGGGGGGACAACCTGACCAAATATTACTACCTCATGTCATGGGGGACAACCTGTCCAATTATTACTACCTCATGTCATGGGGGACAACCCGGCCAGTTATTACTACCTCATGTCATGGGGGACAACCTGGCTAATTATTACTACCTCATGTCATGGGGGACAACCTGGCTAATTATTACTACCTTATGTCATGGGGGACAACATAGCCAATTATTACTACCTCATGTCATGGGGGACAACCTGGCCAATTATTACTACCTTACGTCATGGGGGGACAACCTGGCCAATTATTACTACCTCATGTCATGGGGGACAACCTGTCCAATTATTACTACCTCATGTCATGGGGGACAACCCGGCCAAATATTACTACCTCATGTCATGGGGGACAACCTGGCTAATTATTACTACCTCATGTCATGTTGGACAACCTGGCCAATTATTACTACCTCATGTCATGGGGGACAACCTGGCTAATTATTACTACCTCATGTCATGGTGGACAACCTGGCCAATTATTACTACCTCATGTCATGGGGAACAACATAGCCAATTATTACTACCTCATGTCATGGGGGACAACCTGGCCAATTATTACTACCTCATGTCATTGGGGAAAACATAGCCAATTATTACTACCTCATGTCATGGGGGACAACCTGGCTAATTATTACTACCTCATGTCATGGGGGACAACCTGGCTAATTATTACTACCTTATGTCATGGGGGACAACATAGCCAATTATTACTACCTCATGTCATGGGGGACAACCTGGCCAATTATTACTACCTTACGTCATGGGGGGACAACCTGGCCAATTATTACTACCTCATGTCATGGGGGACAACCTGTCCAATTATTACTACCTCATGTCATGGGGGACAGCATAGCCAATTATTACTACCTCATGTCATGGGGGACAACCTGGCCTATTATTACTACCTTATGTCATGGGGGGGACAACCTGACCAAATATTACTACCTCATGTCATGGGGGACAACATAGCCAATTATTACTACCTCATGTCATTGGGGAAAACATAGCCAATTATTACTACCTCATGTCATGGGGGACAACCTGGCTAATTATTACTACCTTATGTCATGGGGGACAACATAGCCAATTATTACTACCTCATGTCATGGGGGACAACCTGGCCAATTATTACTACCTTACGTCATGGGGGGACAACCTGGCCAATTATTACTACCTCATGTCATGGGGGACAACCTGTCCAATTATTACTACCTCATGTCATGGGGGACAGCATAGCCAATTATTACTACCTCATGTCATGGGGGACAACCTGGCCTATTATTACTACCTTATGTCATGGGGGGGACAACCTGACCAAATATTACTACCTCATGTCATGGGGGACAACCTGTCCAATTATTACTACCTCATGTCATGGGGGACAACCCGGCCAGTTATTACTACCTCATGTCATGGGGGACAACCTGGCTAATTATTACTACCTCATGTCATGGGGGACAACCTGGCTAATTATTACTACCTTATGTCATGGGGGACAACATAGCCAATTATTACTACCTCATGTCATGGGGGACAACCTGGCCAATTATTACTACCTTACGTCATGGGGGGACAACCTGGCCAATTATTACTACCTCATGTCATGGGGGACAACCTGTCCAATTATTACTACCTCATGTCATGGGGGACAACCTGGCTAATTATTACTACCTCATGTCATGGGGGACAACCCGGCCAATTATTACTACCTCATGTCATGGGGGACAACCTGTCCAATTATTACTACCTCATGTCATGGGGGACAACCTGTCCAATTATTACTACCTCCTGTCATGGGGGACAACCCGGCCAATTATTACTACCTCATGTCATGGGGGACAACCTGGCCAATTATTACTACCTCATGTCATTGGGGAAAACATAGCCAATTATTACTACCTCATGTCATGGGGGACAACCTGGCCAATTATTACTACCTCATGTCATGGGGGACAACCTGGCCAATTATTACTACCTCATGTCATGGGGGGACAACCTGGCCAATTATTACTATCTCATGTCATGGGGGACAACCTGTCCAATTATTACTACCTCATGTCATGGGGGACAACCCGGCCAAATATTACTACCTCATGTCATGGGGGACAACATAGCCAATTATTACTACCTCATGTCATGGGGGACAACCTGGCTAATTATTACTACCTTATGTCATGGGGGGACAACCTGGCCAATTATTACTACCTCATGTCATGGGGGACAACCTGGCTAATTATTACTACCTTATGTCATGGGGGACAACCTGGCCAATTATTACTACCTCATGTCATGGGGGACAACCCGGCCAGTTATTACTACCTTATGTCATGGGGGACAACCTGGCTAATTATTACTACCTCATGTCATGGGGGACAACCTGGCTAATTATTACTACCTTATGTCATGGGGGACAACATAGCCAATTATTACTACCTCATGTCATGGGGGACAACCTGGCCAATTATTACTACCTTACGTCATGGGGGGACAACCTGGCCAATTATTACTACCTCATGTCATGGGGGACAACCTGTCCAATTATTACTACCTCATGTCATGGGGGACAACCCGGCCAAATATTACTACCTCATGTCATGGGGGACAACCTGGCTAATTATTACTACCTCATGTCATGTTGGACAACCTGGCCAATTATTACTACCTCATGTCATGGGGGACAACCTGGCTAATTATTACTACCTCATGTCATGGTGGACAACCTGGCCAATTATTACTACCTCATGTCATGGGGAACAACATAGCCAATTATTACTACCTCATGTCATGGGGGACAACCTGGCCAATTATTACTACCTCATGTCATTGGGGAAAACATAGCCAATTATTACTACCTCATGTCATGGGGGACAACCTGGCTAATTATTACTACCTCATGTCATGGGGGACAACCTGGCTAATTATTACTACCTTATGTCATGGGGGACAACATAGCCAATTATTACTACCTCATGTCATGGGGGACAACCTGGCCAATTATTACTACCTTACGTCATGGGGGGACAACCTGGCCAATTATTACTACCTCATGTCATGGGGGACAACCTGTCCAATTATTACTACCTCATGTCATGGGGGACAGCATAGCCAATTATTACTACCTCATGTCATGGGGGACAACCTGGCCTATTATTACTACCTTATGTCATGGGGGGGACAACCTGACCAAATATTACTACCTCATGTCATGGGGGACAACATAGCCAATTATTACTACCTCATGTCATTGGGGAAAACATAGCCAATTATTACTACCTCATGTCATGGGGGACAACCTGGCTAATTATTACTACCTTATGTCATGGGGGACAACATAGCCAATTATTACTACCTCATGTCATGGGGGACAACCTGGCCAATTATTACTACCTTACGTCATGGGGGGACAACCTGGCCAATTATTACTACCTCATGTCATGGGGGACAACCTGTCCAATTATTACTACCTCATGTCATGGGGGACAGCATAGCCAATTATTACTACCTCATGTCATGGGGGACAACCTGGCCTATTATTACTACCTTATGTCATGGGGGGGACAACCTGACCAAATATTACTACCTCATGTCATGGGGGACAACCTGTCCAATTATTACTACCTCATGTCATGGGGGACAACCCGGCCAGTTATTACTACCTCATGTCATGGGGGACAACCTGGCTAATTATTACTACCTCATGTCATGGGGGACAACCTGGCTAATTATTACTACCTTATGTCATGGGGGACAACATAGCCAATTATTACTACCTCATGTCATGGGGGACAACCTGGCCAATTATTACTACCTTACGTCATGGGGGGACAACCTGGCCAATTATTACTACCTCATGTCATGGGGGACAACCTGTCCAATTATTACTACCTCATGTCATGGGGGACAACCTGGCTAATTATTACTACCTCATGTCATGGGGGACAACCCGGCCAATTATTACTACCTCATGTCATGGGGGACAACCTGTCCAATTATTACTACCTCATGTCATGGGGGACAACCTGTCCAATTATTACTACCTCCTGTCATGGGGGACAACCCGGCCAATTATTACTACCTCATGTCATGGGGGACAACCTGGCCAATTATTACTACCTCATGTCATTGGGGAAAACATAGCCAATTATTACTACCTCATGTCATGGGGGACAACCTGGCCAATTATTACTACCTCATGTCATGGGGGACAACCTGGCCAATTATTACTACCTCATGTCATGGGGGGACAACCTGGCCAATTATTACTATCTCATGTCATGGGGGACAACCTGTCCAATTATTACTACCTCATGTCATGGGGGACAACCCGGCCAAATATTACTACCTCATGTCATGGGGGACAACATAGCCAATTATTACTACCTCATGTCATGGGGGACAACCTGGCTAATTATTACTACCTTATGTCATGGGGGGACAACCTGGCCAATTATTACTACCTCATGTCATGGGGGACAACCTGGCTAATTATTACTACCTTATGTCATGGGGGACAACCTGGCCAATTATTACTACCTCATGTCATGGGGGACAACCCGGCCAGTTATTACTACCTTATGTCATGGGGGACAACATAGCCAATTATTACTACCTCATGTCATGGGGGACAACCTGGCTAATTATTACTACCTTATGTCATGGGGGACAACATAGCCAATTATTACTACCTTAATATCATGGGGGGACAACCTGACCAAATATTACTACCTCATGTCATGGGGGACAACCCAGCCAGTTATTACTACCTCATGTCATGGGGGACAACCTGGCTAATTATTACTACCTCATGTCATGGGGGACAACCTGGCTAATTATTACTACCTCATGTCATGGGGGACAACCGGGCCAAAAATGACTATCTTGTGTCATGGGGGACAACCTGACCCATTATTACTGCCTCATGTCATGGGGGACAACCTGGCCAATTATTACTGCCTTAATATCATAGGGGGACTTTTACTACCACACATCACAGAGGGGACTGTGAAAGCCAGCCATTACTACCCACATCATAGGGGGCACAACATGGACGACCCAAGGCTCACCTCCTGCATCTTCTTCTCCTCATTGGTCATGCTCTCCAGCACGCCACTTTCCGTCACGGAGGGTAATTCCTGCCACAGGGTGTTATGGGGTACAGTAGACCTCCGGCCTTGTTTTGGGGACCCCCCATAGTAGAGGGGGCTCTCCTGAGATGAGTCATAGCTGGTAAAGCTGCTGTTGCGTGAAACAGTCTGACGTCGGATCTCCTTATTGATAACTGACTGGCGGTACGTCTGATAGAGTGGCTCTGAAAGTGAGATATGTGCAGATAATGTGATGTATACTCCACAGTGTCACAGCACTACTCCACCCAACATTACAGTTACTTAACTCTCCTCTCCTGAAATACTCTGCTCTGCTGTAGGACTCTGCTTCTTCTTCTATCTAACTCTCCTCTCCTGAAATACTCTGCACTGCTCTGCTGGAGGACTCTGCTCCTTCTTCTATCTAACTCTCCTTTCCTGAAATACTCTGCACTGCTGGAGGACTCTGCTCTAACCCTTCTCTCCTGAAATACTCTGCACTGCTGGATGACTCTGCTCCTTCCTCTATCTAACTCTCCTCTCCTGAAATACTCTGCATTGCTAGAGGACTCTGCTCCTTCTTCAATCTAATTCTTCTCCCCTGAAATACTCTGCTCTGCTGTAGGAATTTGCTCCTTCCTCTATCTAACTCTCCTCTCCTGAATTACTGTGCACTGCTGGATGACTCTGCTCCTTCTTCTATCTAACTCTCCTCTCCTGAAATACTCTGCACTGCTCTGCTGGAGGACTCTGCTCCTTCTTCTATCTAACTCTCCTTTCCTGAAATACTCTGCACTGCTGGAGGACTCTGCTCTAACCCTTCTCTCCTGAAATACTCTGCACTGCTGGAGGACTCTGCTCCTTCCTCTATCTAACTCTCCTCTCCTGAAATACTCTGCATTGCTAGAGGACTCTGCTCCTTCCTCTATAACTCTCCTCTCCTGAAATACTCTGCACTGCTGGAGGACTCTGCTCCTTCCTCTATCTAATTCTCCTCTCCTGAAATACTCTGCACTGCTGGAGGACTCTGCTCCTTCTTCTATCTAACACTCCTCTCCTGAAATACTCTGCTCTGCTGGAGGACTCTGCTCATTCCTCTATAACTCTCCTCTCCTGAACTACTCTGCACTGCTGGAGGACTCTGCTCTTTCCTCTATCTAACTCTCCTCTCCTGAAATACTCTGCACTGCTAGAGGACTCTGCTCCTTCCTCTATCTAATTCTCCTTTCCTGACCTACTCTGCACTGCTGGAGGACTCTGCTCCTTCCTCTATCTAATTCTCCTTTCCTGACCTACTCTGCACTGCTGGAGGACTCTGCTCCTTCTATCTAACTCTCCTTTCCTGAAATATTCTGCACTGCTATAGGTCTCTGCTCCTTCTTCTATCTAATTCTCCTTTCCTGAAATACTCTGCACTGCTGGAGGACTCTGCTCCTTCTATCTAACTCACCTCTCCTGAAATACTCTGCACTGCTATAGGACTCTGCTCCTTCTTCTATCTAACTCTCCTCTCCTAAACTACTCTGCACTGCTGGAGGACTCTGCTCCTATCTAACTCTCCTTTCCTGAAATACTCTGCACTGCTGGAGGACTCTGCTCCTTCTTCTATCTAACTCTCCTTTCCTGAAATACTCTGCACTGCTGGAGGACTCTGCTCTAACCCTTCTCTCCTGAAATACTCTGCACTGCTGGAGGACTCTGCTCCTTCCTCTATCTAACTCTCCTCTCCTGAAATACTCTGCATTGCTAGAGGACTCTGCTCCTTCCTCTATAACTCTCCGCTCCTGAAATACTCTGCACTGCTGGAGGACTCTGCTCCTTCCTCTATCTAATTCTCCTCTCCTGAAATACTCTGCTCTGCTGGAGGACTCTGCTCATTCCTCTATAACTCTCCTCTCCTGAACTACTCTGCACTGCTGGAGGACTCTGCTCTTTCCTCTATCTAACTCTCCTCTCCTGAAATACTCTGCACTGCTGGAGGACTCTGCTCCTTCTATCTAACTCTCCTTTCCTGAAATATTATGCACTGCTATAGGTCTCTGCTCCTTCTTCTATCTAATTCTCCTTTCCTGAAATACTCTGCACTGCTGGAGGACTCTGCTCCTTCCTCTATAACTCTCCTCTCCTGAAATACTCTGCACTGCTGGAGGACTGTACCCATAACTTACCATCTCTCAGGTGGGACTCCCAGTCTATGCATTTTGGGCTTTTTGGGCTTTTTACTGACGAAGACCTGAAAATAATTAAAAAGTAAAATTAACTTATTTTTCAATTCTCCTATTTAAGACCTATAATTACACATAAACAAAGCGGGTGGATCAGTGACAGATCACAGGATTCAGCATAGCTGAACCTACGATCTCTGTCTGTGTCACAGAACCCCCTCCCCCACACACGTCAGTAAGCATGAGGCTCACATTTAACCCCTTTGATCACCCACAATGTTAACCCCTTCCCGGCCAGTGTCTTTATTACAGTAACAGTGCATATTTATAGCACTGATTACTATAGTAATGTCACTGGTCCCCCCAAAAGTGTCAAAAATGTCAGTTAGGGGTCCGATCTGTCCGCTGCAATGTCGCAGTCCCGCTAAAAATTGCAGATTGCCGCCATTACTAGTTTAAAAAAAAACAATTAAAATGACAGAAATCTTTCCCGTAGTTAGTAAACGCGATAACTTTTGCGCAAACCAATCAAAATACGCTTATGGCGATTTTTTTTACCATAAATATGTAGCAGAAAACAAATTGGCCTAAAATGTTAAAAAATTTTGTTTTTTAACATTTTTTTTTGAGAATGTCATATAGCAGAATGTGTAAAGAATACTGTTTTTTTTTTCAAAAATTTTCGCTGTTTTTTTGTTTATAGCGCAGAAAATAAAAATCGCACAGGTGATCAAATACCACCAAAAGAAATCTCTGTTTGTGGGAAAAAAAGGACGTAAATTTAGTTTTGGTACAGCGTCGTACGACCGCGCAATTGTCCGCTAAAGTAACACAGTGCCGAATCGCAAAATAGGGCCTGGTCAGAAAGGGGGGCAAATCCTTGCGGGGCTAAAGTGGTTAATATGGTGTTATCGCTCTCACTCTCTCATACTGGTCACTGGAAGTGCAACATGGCACCTCATGGCAAAGAACTCTCTGAGGATCTGAAAAAAGGATTGTTGCTCTACGTAACCACTTTACCACCGGAGGATTTTGCTGTCTTACGTCCAGGCCACTTTTTGCGATTCGGCGCTGTGCGACTTTAACTGACAATTGCGCGGTCGTGCAAAACCGTACCCAAACAAAATTTACGTCCTTTTTTTCCCACAAACAGAGATTTCTTTTGGTGGTATTTGATCACCTGTGCGATTTTTACTTTTTGCGCTATAAACAAAAAAAGAGCGTAAATTTTGAAAAAATAACAATATTTTTCACATTTTTTTATATGAAATCCCCCCCAAAAAAATCTAAATTTTTTTAAATTTTTGGCCAATTTGTTTTCTGCTACCTATGTTTGGTAAAAAAAAAAAATCACAATAAACGTATTTTGATTGGTTTGCGCAAAAGTTATTGCGTTTACTAACTAAGGGGAAGATTTTTGTCATTTTTGGTGTTTTGTTTTATTTAACAAGTAATGGCGGCGATCTGCGATTTTTTTTGCGGGACTGCGACATTGCGGCGGACAGATCGGACCCTTGACTGACATTTTTGACACTTTTGGGGGTACCAGTGACATTACTACAGTAATCAGTGCTATACATATGCACTGTTACTGTAAAAATGACACTGGCAGGGAAGGGGTTAATTTTATTGGAGAGGGAGGGGTTAATGTATGCCTGGTGCTTACTAACGTGTGTGGGGGGAGGTGACTGAGTGACACAGGGACAGATCGCATGTTCAGCTATGCTGAACCCTGCAATCTGTCAATGTTTGTCACTTAGGAGATCCGCCCGCTTTGTTTACACAAGCGGGCGGATCTCCAGACTCGATTCCCCGACGATCGGGGAAGAGCGGCAGTGATTACCGCCTCTTCTCCCCTGGCCCGACTCCCGCCGTGACTGAAAACAGCGGGAGCGAGCCTCCGGCGGTGCATGAGCACCGCCCAGAAGGGGAGGAGTCAAGCGACGTAGACCTACGTCGCTGGACGGAATCGAACCACTTTGCCGCAGTACAGTCAACGTGACTGGTCGGCAAGTGGATAAAGATGGCCTAGGCTATAAGAAGATTGCCAAGACCCTGAAACTGAGCTGCAGCACGGTGGCCAAGACCATACAGCGGTTTAACAGAACAGGTTCTACTCAGAACAGCGGTAAACCATACAGCGGTTTAACAGGACAGGCCACTCCATGGTTGACCAAAGAAGTTGAGTGCACATGCTCAGCATCATATCCAGAGGTTGTCTTTGGGAAATAGAGGTATGAGTGCTGCCAGCATTGCTGCAGAGGTTGAAGGGGTGGGGGGGTCAGCCTGTCAGTGCTCAGACCATACGCCGCACACTGCATCAAATTGGTCTGCATGGCTGTCATCCCGGAAGGAAGCCTCTTCTAAAGAGGATGCACAAGAAAGCCTGCAAACAGTTTGCTGAAAACAAGCAGACTAAGGACATGGATTACTGGAACCATGTCCTGTGGTCTGATGAGACCAAGATAAATTATTTGGTTCAGTTGGTGTCAAGCGTGTGTGGCGGCAACCAGGTGAGGAGTACAAAGACAAGTGTGTCTTGCCTACAGTCATGCATGGTGGTGGGAGTGTCATGGTCTGGGGCTGCATGAGTGCTGCCGGCACTGGGGAGCTACAGTTCATTGAGGGAACCATGAATGCCAACATGTACTGTGACATACTGAAGCAGAGCATGATCCCCTCCCTTCAGAGACTGGGCTGCAGGGCAGTATACCAACATAACAACCCCAAACACACCTCCAAGATGACCACTGCCTTGCTAAAGAAGCTGAGGGTAAAGGTGACGGTCTGGCCAAGCATGTCTCCAGACCGAAACCCTATTGAGAATCTGTGGGGCATCCTCAAACGGCTCTAGGGAGGAGTTTTCCTCCAGTTCCACTTTAGGGAAATAAAGTTGAAAATAGACACAAGGGGGTCAGTCGTGGGTGTGAAGATTTGCCACATGGGGTTAGTACAGTCTAATAAGGGGGGAGGAGCTAGGGATGGATCATGATGATTCTCCACCATACACTGACCTGAAGACGGAGGACTCTGAACTGGACGACTCTGCAGGAGAGAAGGAGAAAACACTATAACTAAATGACATACAAATGCTTTTATTGTGCACATGACCCAAACTACAAACATAGTCATTTTCACCCCCATACCCCATAAATTCGTATGAGTGATTAAATGGTCTCACTCTAACGAATAGTAATGGCAAAAAGCCTAGATGACTTCTTTGCAAATAACGATGCCTACAAGTGTAATTACTAGAGGACAGAATGTGAATATTGTAGTTTCAATAATGAATGCACCATTATCCTTCCCATAAGACAAAGCTGGCCACATTTGCCCTGGAGAAGATGGGGGGGGGGGGTTGTTTTGCCTTCCTCTGAACCAAAATGGTTTGTCTAGTTCAGTGGTTTCCAGTGCAGCCCTTTGCCTGCCTATATCTGGCCCTTAGGGCACTAATATTCCCAGTGACATCAACAAGGGAGCACCATTCCTCCCACTGATACCAATGATGGGGCACTATTCCTCCCACTGATACCAATGATGGGGCACTATTCCTCCCACTGATACCAATGATGGGGCACTATTCCTCCCACTGATACCAATGATGGGGCACTATTCCTCCCACTGATACCAATGATGGGGCACTATTCCTCCCACTGATACAAATGATGGGGCACTATTCCTCCCACTGACACCAATGATGGGGCACTATTCCTCCCACTGATACCAATGATGGGGCACTATTCCTCCCACTGACAAATCTAGGGGCACTATTCCTCACACTGACACCAGTGATGGGGCATTATTCCTCACACTGACACCAGTGATGGGGCATTATTCCTCCCACTGACAAATCTTGTTGCATTATTCCTCACACTGACACCAATGATAGGGCATTATTCCTCCAACTGACAACAGTGATGGGGCATTATTCCTCCCACTAAGACCAATAATGGGGCACTATTTCTTCCCTTGATACTAACAATGGGGCACTATTTTTCCCCACTCACACAAATGATGGGGCACTATTCATCCCACTGATGCCAATGATGGGGCACCATTCCTCCCACTGATGCCAATGATGGGGCACTATTCCTCCCACTGTTTACAATAATTAGCCACCATTCCTCCCATTGAAACCAAGCAGTAGGCACTATTCCTTCCATTGACCACCAATCCTCCCACTGACACCAATGATGGGGCACTATTCCACCCACCAATGATGGCATTTTCCACTTTTACTGACAGACCGCCCCCCCCCCCCCCCAAAGTCTGAAAACTAGTAAACTGGCCCTTTGTTTAGAATGTTTGGGGACCCCTGGTCTAAATACCTGTGTTGACTACTTACCGTTGGTGTCCTCCGATGAGGAATGGCGATCTCTACCCTTCTCCAGTGGAAGGCTGCATACAGATGCCTTCTTGTCTCTCTCTGTCAGTTCCTCTGAGTTCCCTGTCGAATACCTCTTCAGAGATCCCTTTCTCAAAAACGGGGGAGGAGCCGGTGGAGGTGGAGGGGCCGCCCCCCGAGGAGGCTTGCTGGGCACTTTAGGGGGCACAATTACCAGGGGCTCGAGTGGTTCACACAATGACTGAACAGGCGGCACCTTGCTCCGGCGGGCCGGTTTACGGATTTTGAGCCGCGGTTCTCCAGCCTGGTCTTCCCCCACTGGGGGCTCCATCCTTGAAAGATCCGGAGCAGATTGTGAAGCATCTGTGGCAGACAAACTCGTCAAACTTTCTGTAGAGTCGCCAGAGTTTGAATTCACATCTTTGTCCATGATGGGCACCACCTGATCAGAGAATGAGATACTTTTTAACTTTGAACTTTTTACAATGGGTGCATAGCCATTTGTGGTTTCAAGGGAAGGTCCGTTAGATAAATTACTCGGGGGAAGGTTCGCGGTATGAGTGACAGAAGAGTCTATATCACCACTCTCTTTTGCTTTCCAAAAAGAGGCCACTCCATGTTTAGGTATCTCTGGGGCACTGTCCAACCTTGGAATTTCGCCCTGAGTGTTGTCCACTTCCTCGCAAGTAGGGCTGGGCACGTCACTGTTACAGTTACAGTCTACTGTGGATTTATAAGAGGTAAGTACAACCCCACTGTTGACTTTCTCATCCCCAACCCCATCAGCCGAATTCTGCTGGGAGCGCTCCCCATATCTCAAGGAACGGCGTCTGACAGGGTAGCTTGTCCCGGCTGTTATCTTGTCCTTCAGAAGCCTCTGGCTCCACTTTTCTCCATCATCATTGCCATTTAGTGATGAAATCCTCTGAAACTCGTTGCCCTCATCAGAAGAGTCCAAGACTTCACTGATGTTGTTGACCCCACGAGGCACAGAAGATTCTGGAACCCAAACTAACACCAAACCGGGTTTCTGTTGGTGGCAACCACAGCAGCATTTACTGGGGCAGGCCAGTCGAGGTAAGCATGACGCCATTTTGGTTGATCGCTCATCTGGGTCTTGGAAAAGCTTCGGAGGCAGCGCTGTTGATGGAACGAGAAGAAAGAGGATACTTTAAAAAAACACTGGTCAAGAAGACAGAAAACAGAAGCATTTCTGGAGAGAAGATGCTGAAAAATTCCATACAAATAAAAAATAACAATATATAGAAACGAACAGGGCATTTAACCACTTTAAGACCGGAAGGATTTGCCCCCTTCCTGACCAGGCCCTATTTTGCGATTCGGCAATGCGTTCTTTAATGGACGATTGCGCGGACATGCAAAGCTGTACCCAAACTAAATTTCCCCCCTTTTTTCTCACAAATAGAGCTTTCTTTTGGTGGTATTTGATCATCTGTGGGATTTTTATTTTTTGCGCTATAAACAAAAAAAGAGCGAAAATTTTGAAAAATAATTTTTTCACATTCTGCTATATATTTCTCCCCCAAAAAAAATTAAAAGGCTGAAAGGAAGAGAAGAAAGATCCCTGGTGGGCAGGGTTGTGGCCTGGCAGAAGCCCAGGCTGAGGTTGTCTCTCTTATTACCACCATAGGAATCCATGGATGTGCGGCACCAGAGATCTTTCCTCTCTTCTTTCCAGTAACTACAGGAGCTGGGACGAGCTCCATCCCTTACTGGCACTCCTGCAGTGGACGCGGCATCACCCACACTACTCCCCACAGTGATCAAACCTGAGTGGCACACTCATAAGCCGTGGGTTACAACCAAGTTGGCACTTAAATGATTTCCAGGTTCTCTATGGGGGCACTTGGCTGATTTCTAGGTTCTCCATGGTGGCACTTGACTGATTTCCAGGTTCTCTATGGTGGCACTTGACTGATTTCCAGGTTCTCTATTGTGGCACCTGACTGATTTCCAGGTTCTCTATGGTGGCACTTGACTGATTTCCAGGTTCTCTATTGTGGCACCTGACTGATTTCCAGGTTCTCTATGGTGGCACTTGACTGATTTCCAGGTTCTCTATGGTGGCACTTGACTGATTTCCAGGTTCTCTATGGTGGCACTTGACTGATTTCCAGGTTCTCCTGGAAGCAAGAATCCACCAAGTTGCCGTAGACTGCTCTACAGAGAATATAGTAGTTTCCACTAGGGATCGACCGATTATTGGTAAGGCCGATATGCACTTTCCCCGATATATCGTAATCGGGCCCGGAGGTTACCAATATTGCCGATATTTCAGGAAAGTGCATGTACCGGAGTGATGCCTGCAGCTAGAGGCATCACCCCGGTACCGGCATCCATAGCCGACCGCCGGCTGTCTTGTAATGACCACCGATGCGGCGGAGAAGCCGCTCGGCTGTCATTACAAGGAGCGGGAGGGGACGTCCCCCCTCCTGCCACCTTCCAGGGCTCGCCCAGGTCTCCCGTCCCACCGGGAGACCCGGGCATCCTACCTGCATGGCCGCCGAAGACCCGATTAAAGCCGCATTTCGGCTCTGATCGGGTCTCCATGTAAGAACCCGGAAGTGATGTCATGACATCACTTCCGGGTACTCGGCGCCAGATTAAAAAAAATGACATCATTCAAAACAGCCATAATTGGCGTTTTGAATGCTTTTAAGTGCAGAGGAGGATTTTGGGGTCTATTAGACCCCCAGATCCCTCCTCAAGAATACGTGTAAAAAAAAAAAAAAAAGATGTTTTTGAAATGTCCGAAAATATCGGCAGATATCTGCCGATACGGATATGCGATGACCAAAATATCGATATCGGCAATAAAAAAACGATATTGGTTGATCACTAGCTTCCACGCACTTGAAAGTTTGTCTTTTAAAACAGCTGCAGTTGTCTAAAGTGATCTGCTCCTACCTTTTTTGCAATTGCCTTAGTTGCCCAACAATGACTAAACAGAGTCTGGGCACATAGGGAAGCTTGGCAACTCATAAAAGCTCCTTCAGATAATCCTGGCCAATGGATGTTGGGCAAAGAAGGCAACTAAACAGGTAAAGAAATCTTGTCTGACCAAGCCATTTCCCCAATAAAATGTTATCAGAATAGGCTAGAGCTGAACGGGCAATTTCAATCTCTTGCTACTATAAAAATTAAGGTTGGGCACACGGGGGTGTCTTTTGCTAGCATGATCATTTGGAGCACCGTCTGATCATTAAGGAGGAAACTGCTGGGAGGTCAGATCCTACTAATGCAGGTACACCCCCCAGAACTACATCTCCCAAGAGTCCTTTCCCTACACACATTGTGAGTCAAAGCAGTAAGATAATTTTACTGGATTTCTGTAGTCCAGTAGGTAGAGCCCAAACAAAACCTTAGGAGCTTTCCAGATTTCTGGTGGGTCAACAGACTTTTATGTAAACTTGAGGCGGAAAAACTTTTCAGTTGGTGGAAAATTTAGATTTTTCCCCCCCCGTATCATGACTTCATGCCGGAGGGAATTGGAAGCCGTTTGATAACTGATAATTGGCTCATTATTTAAAAATTCCCGCAGTGAGACAATGAGACCTATTGAAGTACGTCAGCGAAAAGTGAAGTTCAGCTTTTTTCTGATCGGTAAAAATGAATGTAGACAATGGAAAGTCCTGTTCTGGGAATTAGTAGGAAGATTTAAAGCGAAACAAGCGAGCATTAAAGATTATTAACTATAACGAGGAGCCTAAAAGCTCTACAAATACTATAGCAAAAGCAATTAGGGATTTCCCATATCCTGGAGGCTGGAAAAACTGTGTGGAGCTCTTTATGAAAAGGCTGACCGCACTCTCCTATGTTTAGTGCCAATGACTAATGGCCCATCAATCGATCGATGAGCCCTCCATCCTCACCTCCCGTTCTATAGGGATCAGTTTAACTCCATCTATTCTCATAGATTTATCCATTTTTTTCAGCTATATAGCGCTGACATATACCGCAGTGCTGTACAGAGATCACTGAGCCAGTCAAATCATCAGTCTCTGCACCAGAGGAGCTTACACTCTATTGCCCCCCCCCCCAGTCACACACTATTATTATTATACATTTATATAGCTCTGACATATACCGCAGCGCTGTACAGAGATCACTGAGCCAGTCACATCGTTTCTGTACCAGAGGAGCTTACACTCTAATGTCTGCCCACAATCACACACTATTATTATTATATAGCTCTGATATATACTGTAGCGCTTTACAGAGATAACTGAACCAATCACATCAGTCTCTGTACCAGAGGAGCTTACACTCCAATGTCCCCCCACAGTCACATCAGTCTCTGTACCAGAGGAGCTTACACTCCAATGTCCCCCCACAGTCACATCAGTCTCTGTACCAGAGGAGCTTACACTCCAATGTCCCCCCACAGTCACATCAGTCTCTGTACCAGAGGAGCTTACACTCCAATGTCCCCTCCCCCACCGTCACACACTATTATTATTATACATTTATATAGCTCTGACATATACCGCAGTGCTGTACAGAGATCACTGAGTCAGTCACATCAGTCTTTGTACCAGAGGAGCTTACACTCTAATGCCCCCCCCCCCCTCCCCAGGAACACACTATTATTATTATACATTTATATAGCTCTGACATATACCGCAGCGCTGTACAGAGATCACTGAGCCAAGCACATCAGTCTCTGTACCAGAGGAGCTTGCACTCTAATGTCTGCCCACAAACACACACTATTATTATTATACATTTATATATCTCTGACAAATACCGCAGTGCTGTACAGAGAACGCAGAGCCAGTCACATCAGTCTCTGTACCAGAGAAGCTTACACTCTAATGTCCCCCCACAGTCACACACTATTAATATTATACATTTATATAGCTCTGATATATACTGTAGTGCTGTACAGAGATCACTGAGCCAATCACATCGTTCCTGTACCAGAGGAGCTTACACTCCTGTCTCTCTTTCCACAATGCCCCGCACTGGGTGAGGGTGAGAGTGAAAGAATGGATTGGACCATATTTTATAACACAAATCTGTTAACTCAACATGTTTCTGCCACTGGGGGCTGAAGGAGGGAGGAGTGTAGTCAGCCTATGGGAGGAGCTGAGGTAGGGAAGGAGGGAGGTAAGGAAGGAGCTGACCAATATGGGTGATCCTAATTTCACTTCAGCCTGAGGGCAGGCAGGCGACAAGCACAGCTGCACCCTCCTGCAGTGCGGGAGAGGGCTCTTTGTGAAACGACATGTGAAATGTATTACATCAGGAAAAACTTTTACAGTGCATTTCAAATAAAAATTCAGCTTGATTTGATATTTAAAACTTGACCAAGGCAGCACTGTGGATACTCCTAGAGCCTGTACAGCTACAGTGAACCCAGACAGGTAACAGTATTGACGCAGCCAACGCTATCACAAGGTCACCTTTGTCAGTGCCAGGGGACACGTCCCAAGTTGCTGTTTCCGGCTCCAGAGGAATAATCCCGGACAAGCCCCCCTATTATTAGGTCAGATTTCAATACCAATTCCGACCTCCATCTGTCAGTTACCAGAAAGGAAAGCGTGGGCTGAAAAATCACAACGGCCTCACCCTGATGACGCGATTTTCCCAGGCTCTGCCATGTGTTGGTGGTTTAGAGGGATCTGCTTTACATCCCAGCCCGTTTTAAAGGGGGAAGGGGCGAGAGGAGGGAGACCACCGGGACGCACAATGAGCTTCATACACAGGGAACCTCCAAAACCTGGTCTGTGTTATAGGGAATTATTTATTCATTACACAGCAAAACTGATTTTTCTTTTATATCAGGGTGTGCAGTCCACATCCACGCTTTCGCACTGTATATTTAACAATATTAGTTTTACTGGACTTCATCGTTTAAAGGCATCAAAATGGGAGGAAGAATTATTATGATGTATAATAGACAAATGTATAGAAATACCTGTATATAGAATAATTTTAAATAAAAATTGCAACACAGATTTTTTTTCAACTGAACTGAAATTATTGGATAAATATAAAAGAAAAAAGTTAAAACAAATAAATCCTATATATATATATATATACATACTGTCCAAAAAAAATGAAAGGAACACTATGAAAACACATCAGATCTCAATAGCGGAAAAATCATATGCTAGAAATCTATACTGGTATGGACTGGGTAATGTGTGAGGATCTATACTGGTATGGACTGGGTAATGTGTTAGGATCTATACTGGTATGGACTGGGTAATATGTTAGGATCTATACTGATATGGACTGGGTAATATGTAAGCATCTATACTGGTATGGACTGGGTAATGTGTTAGGATCTATACTGGTATGGACTGGGTAATGTGTTAGGATCTATACTGGTATGGACTGGGTAATGTGTTAGGATCTATACTGGTATGGACTGGGTAATGTGTGAGGATCTATACTGGTATAGACTGGGTAATGTGTTTGGATCTATACTGGTATGAACTGGGTAATGTGTTAGGATCTATACTGGTATGGAATGGGTAATGTGTTAGGATCTATACTGGTATGGACTGGGTAATGTGTTTGGATCTATACTGGTATGAACTGGGTAATGTGTTAGGATCTGTACTGGTATGGAATGGGTAATGTGTTAGGATCTATACTGGTATGGACTGGGTAATGTGTTAGGATCTATACTGGTATGGACTGCGTAATGTGTTAGGATCTATACTGGTATGGACTGGGTAATGTGTTAGGATCTATACTGGTATGGACTGGGTAATGTGTTAGGATCTATACTGGTATGGACTGGGTAATGTGTTAGGATCTATACTGATATAAACTAGGTAATGTGTTAGGAAAGAAAGGATGCCACGTAGTTTGATGGAAAAAAAAAATTACCAACCCACAGAGGGCTGAATTCAAAGACACCCCAAAAATCAAAGTGAAAAAATGATGCAGCAGGTTAGTCTATTTTGCTGAAATTTCATTGCAGCAACTCAAAATGGTCCTCAGTAGTTTGTATGGGATCCCCCCGATCCCCCCCCCCCCCCCCACGTGCTTGTATGCATGCCTGACAATGTCAGGGCATACTCCTAAGAAGAAGACGGATGGTGTCCTGGGGTATTTCCTCCCAGATCTCAACCAGGGCATCACTGAGCTCCTGAACAGACGGAGGTGCAACCTGGCGGTGTCGGTCGGACCGAAACATAATGTCCCGGAGGTGTTCTATTGGATTTAGGTCAGGTGATCGTGGGAATTATTCAATGGTATCAATTTCTTCATCCTCCAGGAACTGGCTGCATACTCTTCTTACCACATGAGGCCGGGCATTGTTGTGCACCAGGAGGAACCCAGGATCCACTGCACCAGTGTTGGGTCTGACAATGGGTCCAAGGATTTTATCCTGATACCTAATGGCAGTCAGGGTTCCATTGTGTAGCCTGTAGAGGTCTGTGCATCCCTCCATGGATGCCTCCCCAGACCATCACTGACCCCCCACCAAACCGGTCTTGATGAACGATATTCCATGCAGCATAACGTTCTCCACAGCTTCTCCAGACCCTTTCATGTCTGTGACATGTGCTCGGGGTGAACCTGCTCTCATCTGTAAAAAAACACAGGGTGCCAGTGGTGGACCTTCCAATTCTGGTGTTCAATGGCAAATGCCAATCGAGCTTCACGGTGCCGGGCAGTGAGCACAGGGCCCATTAGAGGATGTCGGGCCCTCATGCCGCCCTCATGAAGTCTGCTTCGGATTGTTTGGTCAGAGACATTCACACCAGTGGCTGCTGGAGGTCATTTTGTAGGGCTCTGGCAGAGCTCATCCTGTTCCTCCTTGCACAAAGGAGCAGATACCGGTCCTGCTGATGGGTTAAAGATCTTCTACGGCCCTGTCCAGCTCTCCTAGAGTAACTGCCTGTCTCCTGGAATCCCTTGCATGCTCTTGAGACAATGCCACATATTGATGTGTCATCCTGGAGGAGTTTGACTGCCTGTGCAACCTCTATAGCAGTGGTTCTCAACTCCGGTGTTCTATCAGAAAACCCTATCCCATCAGATTTCCCTACCTACGTAATTTCCGGTGCAGGCTCGTCATGCACCAGCTGTAGCCACGTCACATGTCCTACTGTGCATGCGCGGAATAGGTAGGGAATTTTGATAACATCATAAAGGGGGTGAGGCAAAGTCCTACTGCGCATGAGCGGGCGCATGCGCACCAACGGATCGGGTAGCGCCATCTCTTTTAACAAACATCCATCCGATCTCCATGGCATACACTGCGCCAAGCTGACAATGGGACAATCCTATTCCCTACCCACACGCGCACGCCCACTTTCTAATTGTCGGGTCGGCGCAGTGTGGGGCATGGAGATCGGATTGTCGGCTCTGCACAGTGTCGGGTCTGCGCAGTGTGGGCCATGGAGATCTGATGGATGTTTGTTATCAGAGATCCCGCTGCCCGACCCGTTGGTGCGCATGCACACTAGGATTTTTGCCTGACCCTTACGATGTTATCAAAATGTCCTACCTATTCTGCGCATGCGCAGTAGGACTTGTGAGGCGGCTACAGCTGATTCGTGATGAAGCCACAGCTGATCCACAACTGGAAATAATGGAAGTATGGAATTCTGATAGGGTATGGTATTCTGACAGAACACCGGGCCTCAAGACCCACTAACACGCCAGGTTTGCAAGATAACTGATATATACTGTATATATATATATATATATATATATATATATATATATATATATTTATAAATATAATCACAGGTGATATATTTTGCTGCTCATTGATTGCAGTATTCTAGTCTGCATCTCCCCAAGGCGATACTTAAAGTCTGGCCTGTTAGTGGGTCCTGAGACCTGGAGTTGAGATCCATGTTCTATAGGGTCCAGGCATTGCCATCCTGACCAGGCCTTTTCTGGCACTTGTTTACATGTAACATCCAGTATTTTTTTGCTAGAAAATTTATTTGAACCCCCAAACATATATATAATATAACATATTTATAGCACAGGCCCTAGAACAGTGTTTCTCAACCTTTTTTAAATCAAGACACCCTTTAAAATTATGGACAGTCTCAAGGCACCCCATTCTAAAATGTAAAAAACTATTCTAATAGTTTTACATAATGCGGCTCTTACACCCCCACCCCTATGTACTATAGAGTATTCAGAGACCCCCCACCCCGTCCCCTCACACACCCACCCCTATGTACTATAGAGTATTCAGAGACCCCCCGAACCCTGTCCCCTCACACCCCCACCCCTATGTACTATGGAGTATCCAGAGACCCCCCCCACCCTGTCCCCTCACACCCCCACCCCTATGTACTATGGAGTATCCAGAGACCCCCCCCACCCTGTCCCCTCACACCCCCACCCCTATGTACTATAGAGTATTCAGAGACCCCCCCCACCCTGTCCCCTCACACCCCCACCCCTATGTACTATAGAGTATTCAGAGACCCCCCCCCACCCCGTCCCCTCACACCCCCACCCCTATGTACTATAGAGTATTCAGAGACCCCCCATCCCCTCACACCCCCACCCCTATATACTATGGAGTATCCAGAGACCCCCCACCCCGTCCCCTCACACCCCCACCCCTATGTACTATGGAGTATTCAGAGACCCCCCCCACCCTTATGTACTATAGAGTATTCAGAGACCCCCCCCTCCCACCCCGTCCCCTCACACCCCCACCCCTATGTACTATGGAGTATTCAGAGACACCCCACCACATCCCCTCACACCCCCACCCCTATGTACTATAGAGTATTCAGAGACCCCCCCCCCACCCCGTCCCCTCACACCCCCACCCCTATGTACTATAGAGTATCCAGAGACCCCCCATCCCCTCACACCCCCACCCCTATATACTATGGAGTATCCAGAGACCCCCCCACCCCGTCCCCTCACACCCCCACCCCTATGTACTATGGAGTATTCAGAGACCCCCCCCTCCCACCCCGTCCCCTCACACTCCCACCCCTATGTACTATAGAGTATTCAGAGACCCCCCCCTCCCACCCCGTCCCCTCACACCCCCACCCCTATGTACTATGGAGTATTCAGAGACACCCCACCCCGTCCCCTCACACTCCCACCCCTATGTACTATAGAGTATTCAGAGACCCCCCCCTCCCACCCCGTCCCCTCACACTCCCACCCCTATGTACTATAGAGTATTCAGAGACCCCCCCCTCCCACCCCGTCCCCTCACACCCCCACCCCTATGTACTATGGAGTATTCAGAGACACCCCACCACATCCCCTCACACCCCCACCCCTATGTACTATGGAGTATTCAGAGACCCCCCCCTCCCACCCCGTCCCCTCACACTCCCACCCCTATGTACTATAGAGTATTCAGAGACCCCCCCCTCCCACCCCGTCCCCTCACACCCCCACCCCTATGTACTATGGAGTATTCAGAGACACCCCACCCCGTCCCCTCACACTCCCACCCCTATGTACTATAGAGTATTCAGAGACCCCCCCCTCCCACCCCGTCCCCTCACACTCCCACCCCTATGTACTATAGAGTATTCAGAGACCCCCCCCTCCCACCCCGTCCCCTCACACCCCCACCCCTATGTACTATGGAGTATTCAGAGACACCCCACCACATCCCCTCACACCCCCACCCCTATGTACTATGGAGTATTCAGAGACCCCCCACCCTGTCCCCTCACATCCCCACCCCTATGTACTATGGAGTATTCAGAGACACCCCACCACATCCCCTCCCACCCCCACCCCTATGTACTATAGAGTATTCAGAGACCCCCCACCCCGTCATCTCACACCCCCACCCCTAGGTACTATAGAGTATTCAGAGACCCCCCCTCCCCTCACACCCTCCTATGGAGTATCCAGAGACCTCCAGCACCCCCACCCTGTCCCTGTACCCTCATACCCCCTCTATGTACCTCTGCTGTGCAGACTGACAGCGATCGCTGGGTGTAGGAGACGAGGACCCTGGAGGGGGGGGGGGGGTGTGACGCATGGAGGACATGGGTGGGGGGGGGATAAAGTTTCAAATTCCAGATTTTACACCAGCAAGTTAACTCTCCCCATTCTGAATCTCTTCTGCTGCTGGAAATAGAGCGGATAGTCAGCGATCACCGACCCAACCAATCACCTGGGACCCTCAAGGCTTAAAGAGAACCAGTCACAGCCGGGACTACACTGGAATGTGCACATTGACTGTTATAATAAAATGTCCATGCAGGACTTCTCATCCGACATCTCTTTTTTCAGCTTTATCTTCTCCTTATGACAACTCTGGAGCTGGGGGACAGAGCTGGGAGGCTCCTGGGGGTCTGATATCTGGTCCTGGGTCTGATATCTGGCATCTTCCTGAACTCACACTGATGATACAAGCTGTCTCCCAGCTCCTAAGTGAGAATAACATCAAACACAGATTCTTCCTAAATTACAGGGCAGGTCCTGTTATGCACACTCAGGAGACAGTGGATATTACCTGCATAGGGGCCAGACAGCTAACAAAGCAGCAACTGCCAGACTTCAAGTGACCTCTAATTCTCATGGTGGAATGTCATCCTCAGGCAGTGAGGGACATTAGAGTGTAAGCTCCTCTGGTACAGAGACTGATGTGACTGTGGGGGGACATTAGAGTGTAAGCTCCTCTGGTACAGAGACTGATGTGACTGTGGGGGGACATTAGAGTGTAAGCTCCTCTGGTACAGAGACTGATGTGACTGTGGGGGGACATTAGAGTGTAAGCTCCTCTGGTACAGAGACTGATGTGACTGTGGGGGGACATTAGAGTGTAAGCTCCTCTGGTACAGAGACTGATGTGACTGTGGGGGGACATTAGAGTGTAAGCTCCTCTGGTACAGAGACTGATGTGACTGTGGGGGGACATTAGAGTGTAAGCTCCTCTGGTACAGAGACTGATGTGACTGGCTCAGTGATCTCTGTACAGCACTGCGGTATATGTCAGAGCTATATAAATGTATAATAATAGTGTGTGACTGTGGGGGGACATTAGAGTGTAAGCTCTACAGAGCTACAGAGATTGATGTGACATACCGCAGTGCTGTAAAGGGAACACTGAGCCAGTCCCATCAGTCTCTGTACCAGAGGAGCTTACACTCTAATGTCCCCCCACAGTCACACACTATTATTATTATACATTTATATAGCTCTGACATATACCGCAGTGCTGTACAGAGATCACTGAGCCAATCACATCATTCCTGTACCAGAGGAGCTTACACTCTAATGTCCCCCAACAGTCACACACTATTATTATTATACATTTATTTAGCTCTGACATTGGCTCAGTGATCTCTGTACAGCGCTGCGGTATATGTCAGAGCTAAATAAATGTATAATAATAGTGTGCGACTGTGGGGGACATTAGAGTGTCAGCTCCTCTGGTACAGAGACTGATGTGATTGGCTCAGTGTTCTCTGTACAGCACTGCGATATATGTCAGAGCTATATAAATGTATAATACCAGATCTGTAGAACAGGTGTCCTCTGTATATAAATGAATATTACATTGTATATATATATATATATATATATATATATATATATATATATATATATATATAGTGCACTCCCCGCATACATATGTGATCCATGTATGGACAGGCGGGCGCGCTCTCTGTACAGCTGTTATCAGCAGTGGACGCACCCAGGAACAGCTGCAGTGATTATATATAGACACGTCTGCATAATGTATACATCATACCATTACACATCCACACTCAGACACTGCCAAAGCATTCAAAGAGACCCTGTCACTTAGACACAATGATTGGATGGGACGGTGTGACAGAGTTCAGGCACAGTGCCTTCCAGAAAGGCAAAATCCACATTCCTGATTGGCCAGAATACACAATGTGACCAGGTCTCGGGTGATGGATAGGGATGATGGGACCTGTAGTCTCACTCCTACTTCATCACACAATGAATAATGGAGCCCCTTCTACTTACTGAAGGGAAAGAGGGGACATGCTGAATACTAGGACCCTCTGCCAGGGACATGCTGATCACTAAGGGCCCTCTGCCAGGGACATGCTGATCACTAAGGGCCCTCTGCCAGGGACATGCTGATCACTAAGGGCCCTCTGCCAGGGACATGCTGAACACTATGGACCCTATGCCAGGGACATGCTGATCACTAAGGGCCCTCTGCCAGGGACATGCTGAACACTATGGACCCTATGCCAGGGACATGCTGATCACTAAGGGCCCTCTGCCAGGGACATGCTGAACACTATGGACCCTATGCCAGGGACATGCTGAACACTATGGACCCTATGCCAGGGACATGCTGATCACTAAGGACCCTTTGCCAGGCCCAGGGACATGCTGAACACTAAGGGTCCTCTGCCAGGGACACATGCTGAACACTAAGGGTCCTCTGCCAGGGACATACTGAACACTAAAAGCCCTCTGCCAGGGACATGCTGAACACTAAGGGTCCTCTGCCAGGGACATGCTGAACACTAAGG
This sequence comes from Pelophylax lessonae, assembly GCF_965119305.1. NCBI lineage: Eukaryota > Metazoa > Chordata > Amphibia > Anura > Ranidae > Pelophylax > Pelophylax lessonae. The sequence continues at coordinate 649,809,510 of NC_138771.1, forward strand.
ACCGCCTGCCAGGGACATGCTGAACACTATAGACCCTCTGCCAGGGACATGCTGAACACTATGGACCCTCTGCCAGGGACATGCTGAACACTAAGGACCCTCTGCCAGGGACATGCTGAACACTATGGACCCTCTGCCAGGGACATGCTGAACACTAAGGACCCTCTGCCAGGGACATGCTGAACACTAAGGACCCTCTGCCAGGGACATGCTGAACACTAAGGACCCTCTGCAGGGACATGCTGAACACTATGGACCCTCTGCCAGGGACATGGCGCGTACATTGAGCGCTCTGACCTAATGGCAGATACCATGTCCTATATTAGTAAAGCTTCCTCCCATTGTTAGAGGTGACATCTGCCGGCCCTGAACACACCTACCTGCGGCCATATCAGGACAGGCCGGGGCGCACCTTCCCTGTAAATCATTTCTAGCCTTCTTTCCAGGGACGCGCCTCTCCCACTCTACAAACAACCTGGCAATTTAACCTGACATTGTATACAAACCAGCCATTCCTTCCATAAAACCTCCAATAAAAACCGAACTCTGGCCAAAATTTGCAAGAAATCAAATATTTGTCATGTTTATAGTTTATCTCAAGGACAGGAAGAGAGTGTAAATGTTCTCCAGGGGGCCACAGAGAGAAGAAGAGAATGGAAATATCCCCCATGGGGCCAGAGAGAGAGGAAGAGAGTGGAAATGTCCCCCATGGGGCACAGAGAGAGGAAGAGAGTGGAAATGTCCCCCATGGGGCACAGAGAGAGGAAGAGAGTGGAAATATCCCCCATGGGGCCAGAGAGAGAGGAAGAGAGTGGAAATGTCCCCCATGGGGCCAGAGAGAGAGGAAGAAAGTGGAAATGTCCCCCATGGGGCCAGAGAGAGAGGAAGAGAGTGGAAATGTCCCCCATGGGGCAACAGAGAGAGGAAGAGAGTGGAAATGTCCCCCATGGGGCCAGAGAGAGAGGAATAGAGTGGAAATGTCCCCCATGGGGCAACAGAGAGAGGAAGAGAGTGGAAATGTCCCCCATGGGGCAACAGAGAGGAAGAGAGTGGAAATGTCCCCCATGGGGCCACAGAGAGAGGAAGAGAGTGGAAATGTCCCCCATGGGGCAACAGAGAGGAAGAGAGTGGAAATGTCCCCCATGGGGCCACAGAGAAAGGAAGAGAGTGGAAATGTCCCCCATGGGGCCACAGAGAGAGGAAGAGAGTGGAAATGTCCCCCATGGGGCCACAGAGAAAGGAAGAGAGTGGAAATGTCCCCCATGGGGCCACAGAGAGAGGAAGAGAGTGGAAATGTCCCCCATGGGGCTACAGAGAGAGGAAGAGAGTGGAAATGTCCCCCATGGGGCCACAGAGAGAGGAAGAGAGTAGAAATCAATGGTGAGACAGAACAAGGACCCCTTACATCGTGGTCAGTAGGAGAACTGTCAGTTTACATTATTGGTTAGTGGAGAAGGGACCCTTTACATTGGCGCTCAGATAGAGAAGGGCACCCTGCACTGGTGGACAGTGGGGAAGAGACCTCTTACAATGGTGGTCACATGACAAAGGGTCCCTTACATGGGAGGTCAGTAAGAGAAGGACCCCCTTAAATATGTAGATTATTGGGAGAATGGCCCCCTAGATTGGTGGTCAATAGAATAAGGCCCCCTCGCATAGTATTCAGATGGAGAAGGGTCCCTCATATTGATGGTCAGTAGAAGAAGGGTCCCCTTACATATAGTCAGACAGAGAAGTGCCACTTATGTTGGTGATCAGTAGAAGGGTCCCCTTACATTGGCGGTCAGGAGGAGGAGCCCCTACACTGATGGTCATTAGAAGAAGGACTCCCTTGCATAGTAGTCAGATGGAGAAGGGTCCCTCATATTGGTGGTCAGAAGGAGAAGGGTCCCTCATATTGGTGGTCAGAAGGAGAAGGGTCCCTCATATTGGTGGTCAGTAGGAGAAGGGTCCCCTTACATAGTTTTCAGAAGGAGAAGGGCCCCTTACATTGGTGGTCAGTAGGATAAGGGCCCAATTCATTTTTGCTCAGTGGGAGAAGTGCCCCCCAGATTAGGGATCAGTGGAAAGCACCCCTAACATTGATGGTCAGTGTAGGAAAGAGACCATAGGGTCAGCGTTCATGAAGCCCCCCAGCAGCCTCCGGAGGAATACCTTAGGGGAAAGGCTGGATTGGATGATTAGCGGTAAGTGACCGTTGTGTTGTGTTTGTCTCATCTAGAAGACTGAACGCATGGTCCTGGTGGCAGGTGGCGTGCGGTCTCCTGTACAATCCGGTTTAACTGGTTGAGGCAGGACATGGAGTGAAGGCTAGGTATGACAGGGATGACATTGCTGGGATGATTACACCTCTGCCTGTCCGCCTCAGGGGAATTCTCTGCCCGCCATTTCCTCCCGTGTGTTTACACGGATTATTTTCACTTTCTCTCTGACAGGTTTATGAAAGTCGCCTGAGTTCTCTACCTGACTCAGAGACGTGACCGCCATGGTGTGCGTTCTGCCTGACACAATCAACAGGAACTCGAAGACTGTCAATGCTGACCTCTTTTCAGTAAATGCTAATTTCCTGGCTGTCATTCTGATCCCCAGGCTTAAATAGTTGGGAGTCACCAACTCAGGACAAGCCTGCAGATAAGGACTTCCCTGATCCCCAGAGCTTGGAAATCTGAAACCAGAGACAGCCAGGAAACTAGTATTTTCAGAAGGTTGGCTACAGCTCTTAGTAATGGCCACCTTAAAAAATTGAAGTCTGCGTGGAGCATCTCTCACCATTGCCCAATATTTAGCTGAACATGGTCTACTATCCACACGAAGCATCTCTCACCATTGCCCAATATTTAGCTGAACATGGTCTACTATCCACACTCAGCATCTCTCACCATTGCCCAATATTTAGCTGAACATGGTCTACTATCCACACGAAGCATCTCTCACCATTGTCCAATATTTAGCTGAGCATGGTCTACTATCCAAACAAAGCATCTCTCACCATTGCCCAATATTTAGCTGAGCATGGTCTACTATCCACACGAAGCATCTCTCACCATTGCCCAATATTTAGCTGAACATGGTCTACTATCCACACGAAGCATCTCTCACCATTGTCCAATATTTAGCTGAGCATGGTCTACTATCCAAACAAAGCATCTCTCACCATTGCCCAATATTTAGCTGAGCATGGTCTACTATCCACACTCAGCATCTCTCACCATTGCTCAATATTAAGCTGAACATGGTCTACTATCCACACTCAGCATCTCTCACCATTGCCCAATATTTAGCTGAACATGGTCTACTATCCACACTCAGCATCTCTCACCATTGCCCAATATTTAGCTGAGCATGGTCTACTATCCACACGAAGCATCTCTCACCATTGCCCAATATTTAGCTGAACATGGTCTACTATCCACACGAAGCATCTCTCACCATTGTCCAATATTTAGCTGAGCATGGTCTACTATCCAAACAAAGCATCTCTCACCATTGCCCAATATTTAGCTGAGCATGGTCTACTATCCACACAGAGCATCTCTCACCATTGCCCAATATTTAGCTGAACATGGTCTACTATCCACACGAAGCATCTCTCACCATTGCCCAATATTTAGCTGAGCATGGTCTACTATCCACACTCAGCATCTCTCACCATTGCCCAATATTTAGCTGAACATGGTCTACTATCCACACTCAGCATCTCTCACCATTGCCCAATATTTAGCGCAACATGGTCTACTATCCACACAAAGCATCTCTCACCATTGTCCAATATTTAGCTGAACATGGTCTACTATCCACACGAAGCATCTCTCACCATTGCCCAATATTTAGCTGAGCATGGTCTACTATCCAAACAAAGCATCTCTCACCATTGCCCAATATTTAGCTGAGCATGGTCTACTATCCACACAGAGCATCTCTCACCATTGCCCAATATTTAGCTGAACATGGTCTACTATCCACACGAAGCATCTCTCACCATTGCCCAATATTTAGCTGAGCATGGTCTACTATCCACACAGAGCATCTCTCACCATTGCCCAATATTTAGCTGAACATGGTCTACTATCCACACTCAGCATCTCTCACCATTGCCCAATATTTAGCGCAACATGGTCTACTATCCACACAGAGCATCTCTCACCATTGTCCAATATTTAGCTGAACATGGTCTACTATCCACACGAAGCATCTCTCACCATTGTCCAATATTTAGCTGAACATGGTCTACTATCCACACGAAGCATCTCTCACCATTGCCCAATATTTAGCTGAGCATGGTCTACTATCCACACGAAGCATCTCTCACCATTGCCCAATATTTAGCTGAACATGGTCTACTATCCACACGAAGCATCTCTCACCATTGTCCAATATTTAGCTGAGCATGGTCTACTATCCAAACAAAGCATCTCTCACCATTGCCCAATATTTAGCTGAGCATGGTCTACTATCCACACGAAGCATCTCTCACCATTGCCCAATATTTAGCTGAACATGGTCTACTATCCACACTCAGCATCTCTCACCATTGCCCAATATTTAGCTGAACATGGTCTACTATCCACACGAAGCATCTCTCACCATTGCCCAATATTTAGCTGAGCATGGTCTACTATCCACACGAAGCATCTCTCACCATTGCCCAATATTTAGCTGAACATGGTCTACTATCCACACGAAGCATCTCTCACCATTGTCCAATATTTAGCTGAGCATGGTCTACTATCCAAACAAAGCATCTCTCACCATTGCCCAATATTTAGCTGAGCATGGTCTACTATCCACACAGAGCATCTCTCACCATTGCCCAATATTTAGCTGAACATGGTCTACTATCCACACGAAGCATCTCTCACCATTGCCCAATATTTAGCTGAGCATGGTCTACTATCCACACGAAGCATCTCTCACCATTGCCCAATATTTAGCTGAGCATGGTCTACTATCCACACTCAGCATCTCTCACCATTGCCCAATATTTAGCTGAACATGGTCTACTATCCACACTCAGCATCTCTCACCATTGCCCAATATTTAGCGCAACATGGTCTACTATCCACACAAAGCATCTCTCACCATTGTCCAATATTTAGCTGAACATGGTCTACTATCCACACGAAGCATCTCTCACCATTGCCCAATATTTAGCTGAGCATGGTCTACTATCCACACAGAGCATCTCTCACCATTGCCCAATATTTAGCTGAACATGGTCTACTATCCACACGAAGCATCTCTCACCATTGCCCAATATTTAGCTGAGCATGGTCTACTATCCACACAGAGCATCTCTCACCATTGCCCAATATTTAGCTGAACATGGTCTACTATCCACACGAAGCATCTCTCACCATTGCCCAATATTTAGCTGAGCATGGTCTACTATCCACACGAAGCATCTCTCACCATTGCCCAATATTAAGCAGAACATGGTCTACTATCCACACGAAGCATCTATCACCACTGCTCAATATTTAGCTGAACATGGTCTACTATCCACACTCAGCATCTCTCACCATTGCCCAATATTTAGCTGAACATGGTCTACTATCCACACTCAGCATCTCTCACCATTGCCCAATATTTAGCGCAACATGGTCTACTATCCACACAAAGCATCTCTCACCATTGTCCAATATTTAGCTGAACATGGTCTACTATCCACACGAAGCATCTCTCACCATTGTCCAATATTTAGCTGAACATGGTCTACTATCCACACGAAGCATCTCTCACCATTGCCCAATATTTAGCTGAGCATGGTCTACTATCCACACGAAGCATCTCTCACCATTGCCCAATATTTAGCTGAACATGGTCTACTATCCACACGAAGCATCTCTCACCATTGTCCAATATTTAGCTGAGCATGGTCTACTATCCAAACAAAGCATCTCTCACCATTGCCCAATATTTAGCTGAGCATGGTCTACTATCCACACGAAGCATCTCTCACCATTGCCCAATATTTAGCTGAACATGGTCTACTATCCACACGAAGCATCTCTCACCATTGTCCAATATTTAGCTGAGCATGGTCTACTATCCAAACAAAGCATCTCTCACCATTGCCCAATATTTAGCTGAGCATGGTCTACTATCCACACTCAGCATCTCTCACCATTGCCCAATATTAAGCTGAACATGGTCTACTATCCACACTCAGCATCTCTCACCATTGCCCAATATTTAGCTGAACATGGTCTACTATCCACACGAAGCATCTCTCACCATTGCCCAATATTTAGCTGAACATGGTCTACTATCCACACGAAGCATCTCTCACCATTGTCCAATATTTAGCTGAGCATGGTCTACTATCCAAACAAAGCATCTCTCACCATTGCCCAATATTTAGCTGAGCATGGTCTACTATCCACACAGAGCATCTCTCACCATTGCCCAATATTTAGCTGAACATGGTCTACTATCCACACGAAGCATCTCTCACCATTGCCCAATATTTAGCTGAGCATGGTCTACTATCCACACGAAGCATCTCTCACCATTGCCCAATATTTAGCTGAGCATGGTCTACTATCCACACTCAGCATCTCTCACCATTGCCCAATATTTAGCTGAACATGGTCTACTATCCACACTCAGCATCTCTCACCATTGCCCAATATTTAGCGCAACATGGTCTACTATCCACACAAAGCATCTCTCACCATTGTCCAATATTTAGCTGAACATGGTCTACTATCCACACGAAGCATCTCTCACCATTGCCCAATATTTAGCTGAGCATGGTCTACTATCCAAACAAAGCATCTCTCACCATTGCCCAATATTTAGCTGAGCATGGTCTACTATCCACACAGAGCATCTCTCACCATTGCCCAATATTTAGCTGAACATGGTCTACTATCCACACGAAGCATCTCTCACCATTGCCCAATATTTAGCTGAGCATGGTCTACTATCCACACAGAGCATCTCTCACCATTGCCCAATATTTAGCTGAACATGGTCTACTATCCACACGAAGCATCTCTCACCATTGCCCAATATTTAGCTGAGCATGGTCTACTATCCACACGAAGCATCTCTCTCCATTGCCCAATATTTAATTGAACATGGTTTACTATCCACACGAAGCATCTCTCACCATTGCCCAATATTAAGCAGAACATGGTCTACTATCCACACGAAGCATCTATCACCACTGCTCAATATTTAGCTGAACATGGTCTACTATCCACACTCAGCATCTCTCACCATTGCCCAATATTTAGCTGAACATGGTCTACTATCCACACTCAGCATCTCTCACCATTGCCCAATATTTAGCGCAACATGGTCTACTATCCACACAAAGCATCTCTCACCATTGTCCAATATTTAGCTGAACATGGTCTACTATCCACACGAAGCATCTCTCACCATTGCCCAATATTTAGCTGAGCATGGTCTACTATCCACACGAAGCATCTCTCACCATTGCCCAATATTTAGCTGAACATGGTCTACTATCCACACGAAGCATCTCTTACCATTGCCCAATATTTAGCTGAACATGGTCTACTATCCACACGAAGCATCTCTCACCATTGCCCAATATTTAGCTGAGCATGGTCTACTATCCAAACAAAGCATCTCTCACCATTGCCCAATATTTAGCTGAACATGGTCTACTATCCACACGAAGCATCTCTCACCATTGCCCAATATTTAGCTGAGCATGGTCTACTATCCACACAGAGCATCTCTCACCATTGCCCAATATTTAGCTGAACATGGTCTACTATCCACACGAAGCATCTCTCACCATTGCCCAATATTTAGCTGAGCATGGTCTACTATCCACACGAAGCATCTCTCTCCATTGCCCAATATTTAATTGAACATGGTTTACTATCCACACGAAGCATCTCTCACCATTGCCCAATATTAAGCAGAACATGGTCTACTATCCACACGAAGCATCTATCACCACTGCTCAATATTTAGCTGAACATGGTCTACTATCCACACGAAGCATCTCTCACCATTGCCCAATATTTAGCTGAACATGGTCTACTATCCACACGAAGCATCTCTCACCATTGCCCAATATTTAGCTGAGCATGGTCTACTATCCACACAAAGCTTCTCTCACCATTGCTCAATATTTAGCTGAACATGGTCTACTATCCACACTCAGCATCTCTCACCATTGCCCAATATTTAGCGGAACATGGTCTACTATCCACATGAAGCATCTCTCACCATTGCCCAATATTTAGCGGAACATGGTCTACTATCCACATGAAGCATCTCTCACCATTGCCCAATATTTAGTTGAACATGGTCTACTATCCACACGAAGCATCTCTCATCATTGTCCAACATTGTGTTTACCACCTATTCAGGCAGGTGGACTTTTTTGGAGGTCAGTCATAAAGGAATGAGATAACTCTGTATTTCCTTATCTGCTTTCTGTGTGGAAGCACTGGTCTCTCCGCAGAGTGCAATAATGGGAGAGTAACTCTTGCGCTATCTTTGAAGATGTAAAGGAAACGTGAAAGCTGCAACTACCAGCCAGCCTATCCAAAGCTGGAAGAAGTAAAGAATAAAATAAAAATAGGGAAGTATGGTGCTGCGCTAAACACAATCAAAATATGATGAGTGGTATAGCTCCAATAAAGGTTGTAGACATAAAACACAATGTTGTGTGAAAAAACAATATTCAAATGTTCAAAATAATGTGATAATGGTTGATGATTCAGAGTGAAGATATAAAAATATAACACAATAAAAAATATCAATATAGTAAAATCACACAAATGTCCAATAAACATGTAGACAACTTCAGAATCAAAGGTGATAAAGATCATGTTGAAAATTGGGCCAGTGAACGGACACTATAACAATACAAAGGTGAGATAATGAGTAAACAATATAAAGTGAATGAACAGTTAGGTAAACTTAAAATAGTCCATCCAACGTGTGAATATCATAAATCCAGAAAGATGAATCCAATTCAATGGGTCCTGGACCAGTGGCAGTGAAACACCAGATGGTGTTAAGGGGGTAAAGTAGGCAAGTCCCAACACCAAGTGTTAACCACTTAAGCCCCGGAAGATTTTACCCCCTTCCTGACCAGGGGGTATTTTGCGATTCAGCACTGCGTGACTTTATCGGACAATTGCGCGGTCATGCGACGCTGTACCTAAACTAATTTGACGTCCTTTTTTTCCCACAAACAGAGCTTTCTTTTGGTGGTATTTGATCACCTGTGCGGTTTTTTGATCATGCGCTATAAACAAAAAAAAAAAAAAGCGACAATTTTGCAAAAATAACACTATTTTTCACATTTTTTATATGAAATTCCCCCCCCAAAAAAATGTAAAAATCAAAATTTAACATTTTTGGCCAATTTGTTTTATGCTACATATGTTTGGTAAAAAAAAAAATCACAATAAGCGTATTTTGATTGGTTTGCGCAAAAGTTATTGCGTTTACTAACTAAGGGAAAGATTTTTGTCATTTTTGTTGTTTTTTTTTTTTAACGAGTAATGGCGGTGATCTGCAATTTTTTTTGCGGGACTGCGACATTGCGGCGGACAGATCGGACCCTTGACTGACATTTTTGACACTTTTGGGGTTACCAGTGACATTTTTACAGTAATCAGTGCTATAAATATGCACTGTTACTGTAAAAATGACACTGGCAGGGAAGGGGTTAACTTTATTGGGGAAGGAGGGGTTAAGTGTGTCCCTAGGGGCGTGCTTCTAACTGTGCAGGGATGTGGCTTTACATGTAACAGCAGAGATCAACGGTCCTACATAGCAGGACCGTATGATCTCTGCTGTTACACAAGGAAGAATGACAGGCGGCTTTGTTTACATTAGCCGCCTGCCTTTCTCCCTTCACAGCGGACGATCGCGAGTGACATCGGGTCCGCCGGTCACACGCGCGGACTTGTTAGGGAACGAGCCAGGGCGGGGGGGCGCGCGCCCGCCATTGGCTCACAGGCTAGTGACGTACCCATACGTCACTTTGCCTGGCCGGGGCTGACCGCTGCAGTATATGTACTTGCGGCGGTCGGCAAGCAGTTAAACAAATAACTGGGAGAGAGTGGCTCCTTAGGGGTGTATTTTAGTCCTCTTCCAAGTTTTTAGTCTGTATGGTTTAGTTAGGACAAGGGTGTCAAACTTAATTTCGCTGTGGGCCCCCTCAGCATAATGGTTGCCTTCAAAGGGCCTTCAAAAGGACCAGTTGTATCTGTAAGACTATATACACGTATCTACTCTTTATCATATTAAAAAATTCACTGTACATTCAATTATTTCCACTACAGACCCAAGCTGTGAAGGGCGGGTGCAGACTGGCATGGAGCCCACTCAAACTCTTACAGCAGATGATGCGAGTCTAAAAAGATGGGTTGCACACCGCTGGTATCATCCACAAGACGCTTTATTGGAGAATGCCCAACCAGAACATGGTTCTGCCATGGTGCTCTCTCTGAGAAAAGTCTACAATAAAGTTTCTTGTGAATGATACTAGCAAGTGTGCGACTCTCCTTTTCAACTGGCATAGAACTGTATTCTTCTCATAATAATGATAAGCAGATGTCCAGAGCCCCCCACCATCAGAAGTCAAGAATCCCCCACCATCAGAAGTCAAGAGTCCCCCACCATCAGAAGTCAAGAGCCCCCCACCATCAGAAGTCAAGAGCCCCCCACCATCAGAAGTCAAGAGCCCCCCCATCATCAGAAGTCAAGAGCCCCCCACCATCAGAAGTCAAGAGCCCCCCACCATCAGAAGTCAAGAATCCCCCACCATCAGAAGTCAAGAGTCCCCCACCATCAGAAGTCAAGAGCCCCCCACCATCAGAAGTCAAGAGCCCCCCCATCATCAGAAGTCAAGAGCCCCCCCATCATCAGAAGTCAAGAGCCCCCCCATCATCAGAAGTCAAGAGCCCCCCACCATCAGAAGTCTAGAGCCCCCCCATCATCAGAAGTCAAGAGCCCCCCACCATCAGAAGTCAAGAGCCCCCCACCATCAGAAGTCAAGAATCCCCCACCATCAGAAGTCAAGAGTCCCCCACCATCAGAAGTCAAGAGCCCCCCACCATCAGAAGTCAAGAGCCCCCCACCATCAGAAGTCAAGAGCCCCCCCATCATCAGAAGTCAAGAGCCCCCCACCATCAGAAGTCAAGAGCCCCCCACCATCAGAAGTCTAGAGCCCCCCACCATCAGAAGTCAAGAGCCCCCCACCATCAGAAGTCAAGTGTCCCCCACAATCAGAAGTCAAGAGCCCCCCCACCATCAGAAGTCTAGAGTCCCCCACCATCAGAAGTCTAGAGTCCCCCACCATCAGAAGTCAAGTGTCCCCCACAATCAGAAGTCAAGAGCCCCCCACCATCAGAAGTCTAGAGTCCCCCACCATCAGAAGTCAAGAGTCCCCTACCCTCCCTTACATCACAGTGCACCCCACTTGTGCTGCTGCCGGCAAGAAGCTGGAGGGAAAACTGCAAAAGAGGTGCAAGGGCCACATGGAATGGCCTAGAGGGCCGCATTCGGCCCGCGGGCCTTGGGTTTGACACATGTGAGTTAGGATATAGCTCTACCATGCAACATCAAGGTCATTTAAGATTTCTGTGCTTTTATAATTTTATATATATATATATATATATATTTATTCTATTTTTTCCACATATACTTTTTATATGTCCATCTAAGCCACTTTTTTCATTATATTTTTCGATTACACAATCTATCGGCTCAGTATGAGAGGTAGACTGCAACAACATGGCCGAGGGGGGCCACAGTCCCATATACCGTTCGTTCACTATTAACATGGCCATTTTTTTTTTGTTCTTTTACCCGTAGGATACACTGTATTAGTTTCAACTTATTTTAATGTGACCCATCATCAGGTTTATACATTGGCCCCCCCTTTCTTTACGACCCATCCGAATAGCAGAATTTGGCTGATAGAATACATTATTTTCTTCCCCAGACGTTGATAACAAGCCGTTCTATTAAGGATGGCTACAAGAAAATGGCAGCCGTATATTGTTTTTACACACGATCTTCAGACCACAATAATATGGTTGCCGTGATTACTCTACTATTTAAACATACCTCAATAGCAGATCATTATCCCCTGAGGAAGTCACGTGACCATAGGCGTTGGGACGTTTAGGATATGTGACCCAGGAAGTGCGGCCGGCGGATTTACTGGTGGATACACCCTATACTCAGCCCTGGACCGCAAGATTTTCCCCCTAATGACCAGGCCATATTTTGCGATTCGGCACTGAATTACTTTAATGGACAATTGCGCGGTCGTGCGACGCTGTACCCCAATAAAATTGATGTCCTTTTTTTCACACAAATAGAGCTTTCTTTTTGTTGCATTTTATTTTTTGCTCTATAAACAAAAAAAGAGTGACAATTCTGAAAATATATATATATATATATATTTTTCACATTCTGCTATATAACATTCCCAAAAAAAAATTAAAAATCAAAAATTTTCAACATTTTAGGCCAATTTGTTTTCTGCTGCATATTTTTGGTAAAAATCGCAATAAGCCTATTTTGATTGGTTTGTGCAAAAGTTATCGCATCTACTAACTAGCTGCAGGCGCACGACCAACGTAGACCTACTTCGTTTCACGCAGGAGGGCCGCCCTGCCGCCTTAAATCGGCGGTCCGGAAGAGGTTAAGAATGGCTACAAGAAAATGGCCTCTGTATATTGTTTTTACACACAATCTTCAGACCGCAATAAAATGATTGCCACGATTACTCTACTTAACCACTTGCCGACCGCCGCACGACTATCTACGTCGGCGGTCAGCCCCTCACAGGCAAACTAACGTAGGGCTACGTTGTTTGCTTGTGAGGGTCTAGGGAGCGAGCGCGCGCCCCCCGGGGCGCGCTCCCGCTCCCGCGTGGTCACGGACCCCCCCGCGCGTGTGACCAGCGGACCCGATGTCCGCCGGTCACTCGGCGATCGTCGGGGGAGAGGGAGAATGTCAGGCAGCTTGTGTAAACAAACTGCCTGTCATTCTCCTCGCTGCAAAGACACTGATAAAACGGATCTGGTATGTAGATCCGTTGATCAGTGTCCTTACAGCTAGAGCCACAGCCAATCACAGTAGAAACCACGCCCCTAGGGACACACACAGCCCCTCCCTTCCAAATAAAGTTAACCCCTTCACTACCAGTGTATTTTTACAGTAACAGTGCATATGTATAGCACTGATTACTGTAGAAATGTCACTGGTAACCCCAAAAGTGTCAAAAATGTCAGTCAAGGGTCCGATCTGTCCGCCGCAATGTCGCAGTACCGCAAAAAAAATCGCAGATCGCCGCCATTACGCGTTAAAAAAAAAAACAACAAAAATGACAAAAATCTTTCCCTTTGTTAGTAAACGCGATAACTTTTGCGCAAACCAATCAAAATACGCTTTTTGCGATTTTTTTTACCAAACATAGGTAGCATAAAATAAATTGGCCGAAAATTTTTAAAAATTTTGATTTTTACATTTTTTTTTGGGGGAATTTCATATAAAAAAATGTGAAAAATATTGCTATTTTTGCAAAATTGACGCTCTTTTTTTGTTTATAGCGCGTGATCAAAAAATCGCACAGGTGATCAAATACCACCAAAAGAAAGCTCTGTTTGTGGGAAAAAAAGGACGTCAAATTCGTTTAGGTACAGCGTCGCACGACCGCGCAATTGTGCGTTAAATTCACGCAGTGCCGAATCGCAAAATACCCCCTGGTCGGAATGGGGGTAAAATCTTCCGGGGCTTAAGTGGTTAAAGGGAGTGCTCCTAATCTCAGCTTGTTACCTCTATAAAAGCACCTGTCCACAGAGGTAATCAATCAGATTCCAACCTCTCCACCATGGCCAAGACCAAAGAGCTGTCCAGGGAGGTCAGGGACAAGATTGTAGACCTACACAAGGCTGGAATGGGCTACAAGACCATCGCCAAAGCAGGTGGTGAGAGGGTGACAACAGTTGGCATGATTATTCGCGAATGGAAGAAACACAAAATAACTGTCAATCTCCCTCTGTCTGGGGCTCCATGGAAGATCTCACTTCGTGGAGTTTCAATGATGATGAGAACGGTGAGGAATCAGCACAGAACTACACAGGAGAATCTTGTCAATGAACTCAAAGCAGCTGGGACCAGAGTCACCAAGAAAACAATTGGCTAACACACTACGCCATAAAGGACTAAAATCCTGCAGCACCCACAAGGTCCCCCTGCTCTAGAGATCAAATGTACAGGCCTGTCTGAAGTTTGCTAATTAACATCTGAATGATTCAGAGGAGAACTGGGTGAAAGTGCTGTGGTCAAAAGAGACCAAAATCAAGCTCGTTGGCATCAACTCAACTCGCAGTGTTTGGAGGAGGAGGAATGCTGCCTATGACCCCAAGACCACCATCCCCACCATCACACATGGAGGTGGAAACATTATGCTTTGGGGGTGTTTTTCTGCTAAGGGGACAGGACAACTTCATCGCATCAAAGGGATGCCATGTATCGTCAAACCTTGGGCGAGAACCTCCTTTCCCTCAGCCAGGGCATTGAAAATGGGTCGTGGATGGGTATTCCAGTATGACAATAACCCAAAACACACGGCCAAGGCAACAAAGGAGTGGCTCAAGAAGCAGCACATTCAGGTCCTGGAGTGGCCAAGCCAGACTCCAGACCTTAATCCCATAGAAAATATGTGGAGGGAGCTGAAGGTTCGAGTTACCAAATGTCAACCTTGAAACCTTAATGACTTGGAGAGGATCTGCAAAGAAGAGTGGGACAAAATCCCTCCTGAGATGTCTGCAAACCTGGTGGCCAACTACAAGAAACGTCTGACCTCTGTGATTGCCAACATGAGTTTTGGCACCAATACTAAGTCATGTTTTGCAAAGGGCTAGAAATACTTATTTCGCTCATTAAAATACAAATCAATTTATACCTTTTTTGAAATGTGTTATTCTGGATATTTGTGTTGTTATTCTGTCTCTCACTGGTAAAATAAACCGACCAATAAAATTATAGACTGATCATTTATTTGTTAGCGGGCAAACGTACAAAATCAGCAGGGGATCAAATATTTTTTTCCCCTCACTGTACCAAAAAACTGTATTTTATTGAAGGATAGTGATGATATGAAGCCATTTATTATCACATTGTTGTTTAGTTCCCTTTTAAATCATAAAGATAACAGAAATTACCTAAACGGCCCTCATGAAAAGTTTCACTCTCCTGGAATGCTTGGCCTTGGTACAGACACACAAGGTGACACATGGGTTACAATGGAAATTAAAAGGTTAATTTCCCATATCTGTGGCTTTTAGTTCGTATCTGTGTATAGTCAATGAGTTTGTTAGCTCTCACATGGATGCACTGAGCAGGCTAGATTACTGAGCCATGAGAAGCAAAAAAGAACTGTCAAAAGACCTGCGTAACAAGATAGCCTTGTGTCGAGCCATGAGGAGCAAAACAGAACTGTCAAAAGACCTGCGTAACAAGATAGCCATTTTTAGATCTACAATCTTGTCCCTGACATCCTTTGTTCTTGGCCATGGTGGAGAGATTGGAATCTGATTGATTGATTGCTTCTGTGGACAGAAGTCTCTTATACAGGTAACAAGCTGAGATTAGGAGCACTCCCTTCAATAGAGTGCTCCTAATCTCAGCACATTACCTGTATAGAAGACACCTGGGAGCCAGAAATCTTGCTGGTTGATAGGGGATCAAATACTTATTTCACTCATTAAAATGCAAATCAAAGTTTTTCTGGATATTTTTGTTGTTATTCTCTCTCTTACTGGTAACATAAACCTACCATTAAAATTATAGACTCATCATTTTTTTTGTCAGTGGGCAAAAATCAAAAAATCAACAGGGGATCAAATACATTTTTCCCCTTACCGTATATGAAATACAATCCCAAAAATATGGAACAGCAAAAAAAAAGTAAAACACAAAATTAAAAATGCGATGCTAATCATGTCTCATGGTAATGACACCAATGTACAGCCTAATCCTACACTGGAAGCCCCTCCCTCTCCCCCGCCTGCCCTATCAGCAGCTCAGCACACCACGCCGCCATCATGGACATGTCATCTTTGGCATCTGTGTTTAGGTGGAGCTGCTGATTGGCTGAATGTCTGCATTTGAAAGCAAGCTTGGAGATGACTCACTTACTGTCACGGTGACAACAGGAAGTGTCATCATAAAAAGAATTGGGGACGTGGAATGCAGTAGAACCCAAGAATTTTCAAACTATAGAAGACAGAAAGTTTTGGCTGGACATGCACATTAAATGAATCGGCCAGCGTTGATGCAACACGGATTCCACCCCGTAGTTTTGGACGTGTCAGTCCCCCCAGGCGCAGGCGAGGAGCGCCCACACCCCGCCAGCAGCTGCCAGGCCCTATTTAAAGAGCCCTCTTACGTTAATTTTGGCTTCTTTCCCATCCCAATGGAGATTCTTCACATGACTGATATTCAGACTGGTATATTAATGTTAATCAACGCTTCTCACCAGGCCGCGCCACTTCCCGGGCTGCGACTCTCACACCGCCGATGGCGGCCGGCTTCACGCTTCTATTATTGGAACCGGAAAAGTTCAACTCAAAACAGAAACTCTTTTTTTTTTTTTATTTAGGAATCATATGATAAATGTAATGTACACAAAAGACCAACGACCCCACAATCAACTGCCGACCAGCGTGGGATTCTGGGGGTCATGCAGCAATGTATATAGTGGGGGAGGGGCTGGTGGATACATTCAGATATCATTGCAACATGCTTTCATTATGTGCTTGGAAGTGAAATTTTTTATGGTTTTATCGGGAGGAGGAGGAGGAGGAAGAGGACTTCCGGCGGTACAATACATGAATAATGCATCAGACATTCTGATCTGCTGCTTGTAGGACGCTCAAAAATCACACCGAATAAAACTGCAGAGAACAGGGATGCGTTATATAATAGTGCAAAGAGAAAGATAAATCCCTCATCCCTGATAATATCTCTAGACTCACCCCCCCACCCCCTTTATATTATCCCTTACCCCCGATAATATCCCTGGACTCACCCCCCACCCCCTTTATATTATCCCTTACCCCTGATAATATCCCTGGACTCACCCCCCACCCCCTTTATATTATCCCTTACCCCTGATAATGTCCCCAGACTCACTCCCACCCCCTTTATATTATCCCTTACCCCTGATAATATCCCCGGACTCACCCCCCACCCCCTTTATATTATCCCTTACCCCTGATAATGTCCCCAGACTCACTCCCACCCCCTTTATATTATCCCTTACCCCTGATAATGTCCCCGGACTCCACCCCCCACCCCCTTTATATTATCCCTTACCCCTGATAATGTCCCCGGACTCCACCCCCCACCCCCTTTATATTATCCCTTACCCCTGATAATATCCGCGGACTCACCCCCACCCCCTTTATATTATCCCTTACCCCTGATAATGTCCCCAGACTCCCCCCACCCCCTTTATATTATCCCTTACCCCTGATAATTTCCCTGGACTCACTCCCACCCCCTTTATATTATCCCTTACCCCTGATAATGTCCCCGGACTCCACCCCCCACCCCCTTTATATTATCCCTTACCCCTGATAATATCCGCGGACTCACCCCCCACCCCCTTTATATTATCCCTTACCCCTGATAATGTCCCCAGACTCCCCCCACCCCCTTTATATTATCCCTTACCCCTGATAATTTCCCCGGACTCACTCCCACCCCCTTTATATTATCCCTTACCCCTGATAATATCCCCGGACTCACCCCCCAACCCCTTTATATTATCCCTTACCCCTGATAATGTCCCCGGACTCCACCCCCCACCCCCTTTATATTATCCCTTACCCCTGATAATGTCCCCGGACTCACCCCCCACCCCCTTTATATTATTCCTTACCCCTGATAATATCCCCACCAAACTCACCCCCCACCCCCTTTATATTATCCTTTACCCCCAATAATGTCCCTGGAATCACCCCCTAAGAGAGGAAACAGTTGGGATTAATTTACTAAAGGAGATTGTTCACTTTGCAAAGAATGCCCAATCACGCACTAGGAAAATAAACAAAGTGGATATTTTGTTTGCACATGGAAGTACAAAAAAAAAAAAATCCATGCGAGTTGCTTTTCAGAACTCAGGGATTGTATCCCCCCCAGACAGCCCAGGCCGCACCTATGTCTAATCTCTCAGCTCAGAGACAGAAGGACAGGAAGAGTAGCAGGAAGTGAGCGGAGGGAGAATTTCCTCTCTCAAGTGATTCAGATCTGGGATGGGATGGAGCAGGAAGCTGGAATCTCTGATAGAGCCTGGGACCTCCTTTCCCTCTTCTCCTCAGATACCCCTTACACAGCCACCGTGTCCCACCAGTCCCGTCCTTCAACCCGGAGACATCCTTCCACCCTTCTTCTCCTAAACCCCTTACACAGCCACTGTGTCCCACCAGTCCTGTCCTTCAACCCGGAGACATCCTTCCACCCTTCTTCTCAGATACCCTTTACACAGCCCCTGTGTCCCACCAGTTCCATCCTGCAACCCAGAGACATCCTTCCACCCTTCTTTTCAGATACCCCTTCCACAGCCACTGTGTCCCACCAGTCCCGTCCTTCAACCCAGAGACATCCTTCACCCTTCTCCTCAGATACCCCTTACACAGCCACTGTGTCCCACCAGTTCCATCCTGCAACCCCGGAGACATCCTTCACCCTTCTCCTCAGATACCCTTTACACAGCCACTGTGTCCCACCAGTTCCATCCTTCAACCCAGAGACATCCTTCACCCTTCTCCTCAGATACCCCTTTACACAGCCACTGTGTCCCACCAGTCCCGTCCTGCAACCCAGAGACATCCTTCCACCCTTCTCCTCAGATACCCCTTACACAGCCACTGTGTCCCACCAGTCCCGTCCTGCAACCCAGAGACATCCTTCCACCCTTCTTCTCAGATACCCCTTTACACAGCCACTGTGTCCCACCAGTCCTGTCCTGCAACCCGGAGACATCCTTCACCCTTCTTCTCAGATACCCCTTTACACAGCCACTGTGTCCCACCAGTTCCGTCCCGCAACCCGGAGACATCCTTCACCTTCTTCTCAGATACCCCTTTACACAGCCACTGTGTCCCACCAGTCCCGTCCTTCAACCCAGAGACATCCTTCACCCTTCTCCTCAGATACCCCTTACACAGCCACTGTGTCCCACCAGTCCCGTCCTGCAACCTAGAGACATCCTTCCACCCTTCTCCTCAGATACCCCTTACACAGCCACTGTGTCCCACCAGTCCCGTCCTTCAACCCAGAGACATCCTTCACCCTTCTTCTCAGATACCCCTTTACACAGCCACTGTGTCCCACCAGTTCCATCCTGCAACCCGGAGACATCCTTCACCCTTCTTCTCAGATACCCCTTTACACAGCCACTGTGTCCCACCAGTCCCGTCCTTCAACCCAGAGACATCCTTCACCCTTCTTCTCAGATACCCCTTTACACAGCCACTGTGTCCCACCAGTCCCGTCCTTCAACCCAGAGACATCCTTCACCCTTCTCCTCAGATACCCCTTACACAGCCACTGTGTCCCACCAGTCCCGTCCTTCAACCCAGAGACATCCTTCACCCTTCTTCTCAGATACCCCTTTACACAGCCACTGTGTCCCACCAGTCCCGTCCTTCAACCCAGAGACATCCTTCACCCTTCTCCTCAGATACCCCTTACACAGCCACTGTGTCCCACCAGTCCCGTCCTTCAACCCGGAGACATCCTTCCACCCTTCTTCTCAGATACCCCTTACACAGCCCCTGTGTCCCACCAGTCCAGTCCTTCAACCCGGAGACATCCTTCACCCTTCTTCTCAGATACCCCTTTACACAGCCACTGTGTCCCACCAGTCCCGTCCTTCAACCCAGAGACATCCTTCACCCTTCTCCTCAGATACCCCTTACACAGCCACTGTGTCCCACCAGTCCCGTCCTTCAACCCGGAGACATCCTTCCACCCTTCTTCTCAGATACCCCTTACACAGCCCCTGTGTCCCACCAGTCCAGTCCTTCAACCCGGAGACATCCTTCACCCTTCTTCTCAGATACCCCTAACACAGCCACTGTGTCCCACCAGTTCCATCCTTCAACCCAGACACATCCTTCACCCTTCTTCTCAGATACCCCTTACACAGCCCCTGTGTCCCACCAGTTCCATCCTGCAACCCGGAGACATCCTTCACCCTTCTTCTCAGATACCCCTTTACACAGCCACTGTGTCCCACCAGTCCCGTCCTTCAACCCGGAGACATCCTTCACCCTTCTTCTCAGATACCCCTTACACAGCCACTGTGTCCCACCAGTTCCATCCTGCAACCCAGAGACATCCTTCCACCCTTCTTCTCAGATACCCCTTACACAGCCCCTGTGTCCCACCAGTTCCATCCTGCAACCCGGAGACATCCTTCACCCTTCTTCCCAGATACCCCTTTACACAGCCACTGTGTCCCACCAGTCCTGTCCTTCAACCCGGAGACATCATCCACCCTTCTTCTCAGATACCCCTTACACAGCCACTGTGTCCCACCAGTCCCGTCATTCACCCCGGAGACATCCTTCACCCTTCTTGTCAGATACCCCTTACACAGCCACTGTGTCCCACCAGTCCCGTCCTGAAACCCAGAGACATCCTTCCACCCTTCTTCTCAGATACCCCTTTACACAGCCACTGTGTCCCACCAGTCCCGTCCTTCAACCCGGAAACATCCTTCACCCTTCTTCTCAGACACCCCTTTACACAGCCACTGTGTCCCACCAGTCCCGTCCTTCAACCCAGACACATCCTTCACCCTTCTCCTGAGATACCCCTTACACAGCCACTGTGTCCCACCAGTCCCATCCTTCAACCCGGAGACATCCTTCCACCCTTCTTCTCAGATACCCCTTACACATCCCCTGTGTCCCACCAGTCCCGTCCTTCAACCCGGAGACATCCTTCACCCTTCTTCTCAGATACCCCTTACACAGCCACTGTGTCCCACCAGTTCCATCCTGCAACCCAGAGACATCCTTCCACCTTTCTTCTCAGATACCCCTTACACAGCCCCTGTGTCCCACCAGTTCCATCCTGCAACCCGGAGACATCCTTCACCCTTCTTCTCAGATACCCCTTTACACAGCCACTGTGTCCCACCAGTCCCGTCCTTCAACCCGGAGACATCCTTCACCCTTCTTCTCAGATACCCCTTACACAGCCACTGTGTCCCACCAGTCCCGTCCTGAAATGCGGAGATCTACTTCCAACTTTCTCCTCAGATACCTCCCTACACTGCATCCCACCAGTCGCTTCCTGCAACCCTGAGATCTCCAATTCCCCTTCTCCTCAGACACTCCTTACACTGCTACTGCATGCCACCAGTCCCATGTCACAACCTGGAAGCTTCCATTACCCTTCTCCTGAGATACCCTCTACGCCACCATGTCCAACTAGTCCCATCTTACAATTCAGAGACCTCTATTCCCCCCTTCCCCTCAGATATCCCCCCTACACTGCCACTGCATCCCACCAGCCCCATTCTGCAACCAGACCTCCATCCCTCCTTCTCCTCAGATACCCCCCCTTACACAGCCACTGCATCCCAACAGTTTCATCCTACAACCAGGAGATCTCTACCTGCCCTGCTCCTGAAATACCACATACACAGCCACTGCATCCCACCAGTCCCATCTTGCAACCTTGAAACATCTATCACCTTTCTCCTGTGTTGCCCCCCTCCCCCCTACACAGCCACTGCATCCCACCAGTCCGATCCAGCACCCCAGAGCCCTCCACCCCCCCCCCTTTTTCTTCAGCTACCTCCTACACAGCCACCATGTCCCATCAGTTCCATCCTGCAACAAGGGACCTCCATTCCCCCTATTACTCAGATCCCCCCCTCCCTACACACACACAGCCACTGTATCCCACCAGTCTCGTCCTGCAACCCAGAGCCCTCCATTCCCCCATTCTCCTCAGATACCTCCTACACAGCCATCATGTCCCATCCTGCAATGAGGGGACCTCCCTTTCCCCTATTACGCAGATACCCCACCCCCCTTTCGCAGCCCACTGCGTCCAACTAGTCCCATCCTGCAACACAAAGATTTCCATAGTCCCTTCTCCTCAGACCCCCTACACAGCCGTGTGTCCCATCCTGCAATCCAGAGACCTCTACCCCCCTTCTCATCAGATACCCCTTATACAGCCACTGTATCCCACCAGACCTCCATTCCCCCTTCTCCTCATAGATCTCCAACACAGCCACCGCATCCCACCAGTCCCATCCTGCAACTCAGAGAACTCCATTCCCCCTTTTCCTCAGATACCCCCCGACACAGCCATCGCATCCCACCTGCCCCATCTCACAACCTAGAAACGTCCCTTACCCTTTTTCTCAAATAGTCCCTACACAGCATTGCATCCTACCAGTCCCATCTTGCGATTCAGGAGACCTCATTCTACCCTTCGCCTCAGATACACCCTACACTGACACTGTGTCCCACCAGTCCTGTCCTGCAATCCCACGCCCTCCAGCCCCCCCCCCCTCTTTCTCCTCAGATACCCCCAACGCAGCCCTCGCATCCCACCAGTCCCATCTCACAATCTAGAGACTTCTGCAACCCTTCACTTTAGATACACCCTACACTGCCAAGGTGTCCCACCAGTCCAGTACTGCAACCCAGAGCCCTCCCCTTCTCCTCAGATTCCCCCCCACACAGCCACTGTGTCCCCCCAGTCCTGTCCTGCAACCCAAAGACCTAAATTTCCCACTTCTTCCACCAGCCCTATCTCGCAACCTGGAGACTTCCATCACCCTTCTCCTCAGATACCCCCAACAAAGCCACTTAATCCCACCAGTCCCATCTTGCAACCTAGAGACTTATGTCCCCCTTCTCCTCAGATACCCCCCACACAGCGACTGTGTCCCACCAGTCCCATCCTGCAACCCAGAAACCTCCACCCCCCCTTTTCCTCAGATACCCCCACACAGCTACTGTGTCCCCCCAGTCCTGTCCTGCAACCCGGAGACCTCCATTTCCCACTTCTTCCACCAGCCCCTTCTCGCAACCTGGAGACTTCCATCACCCTTCTCCTCAGATACCCCCAACAAAGCCACTGAATCCCACCAGTCCCATCTCACAACCTAGAGACTTATGTCCTCCTTCTCCTCAAATACCCCCTACACAGCCACTGTGTCCCACCAGTCCCATCCTGCAACCCATAGAGCTCTATTCCCCCCTTCTCTTCAGATACCCCAACACAGCCACCACATCCCACCAGTCCCATCTCACAACCTAGAGACTTATGTCCCCCTTCTCCTCAGATACACCCTACACAGCCACTGTGTCCAACCAATTCTGTCCTGCAACCCCGAGCCCTCCATCCCCCCCCCCCCCCCCGTTTCTCCTCAGAGACTTCTGCAACCCTTCTCTTTAGATAAACCCTACTACACTGCCACGGTGTCCCACCAGTCCAGTACCCTTAACCCAGAGCCCCCCCCCCTTCCTTCTCAGATACCCCCCACACAGCCACTGTGTCCCACCAGTCCCATCCTGCAACCCAGAGACCTCCACCCCCCCTTCTCCTCAGATACCCCCTTATGCAGTCACCGTGTCCCATCAGTCCCATCCTGCAACCCAGAGACCTCCACCCCCCCCCCTTCTCCTCAGATACCCCCTACACAGTTACTGTGTCCCACCAGTCCTGTCTTGCAATCCGGAGACCTCCATTTCCCCCTTCTTCCACCAGCCCTATCTCGCAAACTGAAGACATCCATTACCCTTCTTCTCAGATACCCCCAATACAGCCACTGTATCCCACCAGTCCCATCTTGCAACCAGAAGACCTCCATTCCCCTTTCTCCTCAGATACCCCAACACAGTCCCTGTGTCCCACCAGTCCCACCTTCATTTCTTTATTGTTCATAATTATGAAACATAGTATCAAAATAATAATACCACCACCAGTTCCCTCATTTAATAAGACAGTACAGTCCTTCCTCCCCCGTCCTCCAGCATAATCCAACAATAAGGATTTAACATACCAATAGGGCTTAGGTGACACCGTGCATATAAAACTGGGACATGTCACTACGATGGACTTTTCAAGCTGCGGGCAAATTATTTAACGTGAACTTCAATACAATCTATTAAGAGCATAAAACCACATTTTTTTGGGTTTATTAAAAGGACTCCTGTATTATGCTGACCTCCTTCTGGAAATGCCAGTTCTCTGGCTGCCTTTGTCAGGAAAGATGGCCATAAACTTTTAGATTTTACAGTTCCACAGGCTGTCAGAATCATCTAATAAGATGCAGCCGCTGTTCAGCAAAAATTTTTCCATCCAAGTCCCTCTAATGAAGTTTTCAATCGAAGGATGTTGGGCGGGGGGAGGGTGTCAACAGAGCCACCCATGGAGTGTATTTCAGGCGGTTCATCGGGATGCAAATTTTGCATAGTGCATTTCCAGCATAACTCGAGGCTATTGAACTCATTGCTGGTCGGGCATCTTGTATTATTAGCGGAAGTTCAGCAACTGCAGCTTCCTATTTCTGGTGCTGCTTTTATCATCCAATCAGCAAAATGCGTGTGTGGTCTACTGCTTCTGCTTTGGAGGTTGAGGACATGGCTGTGAAGTCAGTAACGCAGTGGTCTCCAAACTGTGGCCCAGGGGCCAGATGTAGCCCTTTGCTTGCTTTTATCCAGCCCTTGGGCCATTATTCCTCCCACTGTCAGCACTATTCCTCCCACTAATACCAGAGATGGGGCACTATTCCTCCCACTGATACCAACCATAGGGGAATTCCTCCCACTGACACCAACGATGGGGCACTATTCCTCCCACTGATACCAACCATAAGGGAATTCCTCCCTCTGAAACCAATGATGGGGCACTATTCCTCCCACGGGCACCAACAATGAGGCACTATTCCTCCCACTGACACCAACCAAAAGGGAATAAGTGGGAAGCACTGACACCAATAGTGGGGAACTATTCCTCCCACTGACACCAATGATGGGACACTATTCCTCCCACGGACACCAATGATGGGACACTATTCCTCCCACTGATACCAACCATGGGGGAATTCCTCCCATGGACACCAACGATGGGGCACTATTCCTCCCACTGATACCAACCATGGGGGAATTCCTCCCACTGACACCAACGATGGGGCACTATTCCTCCCACTGACACCAACGATGGGACACTATTCCTCCCACGGGCACCAACAATGAGGCACTATTCCTCCCACTGACACCAACCAAAAGGGAATAAGTGGGAAGCACTGACACCAATAGTGGGGAACTATTCCTCCCACTGACACCAATGATGGGACACTATTCCTCCCACGGACACCAATGATGGGACGCTATTCCTCCCACTGATACCAACCATGGGGGAATTCCTCCCACGGACACCAACGATGGGGCACTATTCCTCCCACTGATACCAACCATGGGGGAATTCCTCCCACTGACACCAACGATGGGGCACTATTCCTCCCACTGACACCAACGATGGGACACTATTCCTCCCACTGAAACCAACAATGGGACACTATTCCTCCCACTGAAACCAACAATGGGACACTATTCCTCCCACTGAAACCAACGATGGGGCACTATTACTCCCACTGACACCAACGATGGGACACTATTCCTCCCACTGACACCAACGATGGGACACTATTCCTCCCACTGAAACCAACAATGGGACACTATTCCTCCCACTGACACCAACGATGGGACACTATTCCTCCCACTGAAACCAACAATGGGACACTATTCCTCCCACTGACACCAACAATGGAACACCAAAACATTTTCTACTCCTTCTGGCAACAGTCTGGCCCAACTAAAGTTTGAAGGACAGTAAACTGGCCCTTTGTTTAGAAAGTTTGGAGACCCCTGTTTTAACACAAAACAGGCTACACAGATTACAGACTTGTACAGACTGGGAGCCAATCAGGTGTGCTGTGTGCAAGTCTGTTGACAAGCAACATAGTGATAGGAGGAGAGAGCGGAGTGACAAGAGAGCTGAGCTCATCCTTTCATTGTCCAATCACAGGTTGGGGGGACAGACAAGACCTGTAACTGATAATTCACTACAGAAGACAAGAATCAGGTCTCCTGCCCTGACAGACAGAGCTGGGCTGCATAGCAGAGCTGTGTTAATCTCAGGACTGGATGGACAAAACCGCTCCTATATGTATTTTATTTTTTTGTTTAGCAGTTTGCCTGAAGATCCGTTTGCAGAGTTAGTAAATGGGTACTCATTAAGGATGAAGGTAGGACTGGATTAAGTATCATTTTTGTTAGTTTAGGTGTCAAAAGTAAAAAAATGGGGAAGTTTGAAAAAATGCTGAAAAACAAAGAATTCTAATATGAATATTCACGCTTAGTCCAAAGTGCTGTACCAGCGTTACCAAACCAGTTTATCTGGAGTTAAAAAAAAGTCCCTATTTATTATAAAAACCACTATTCTTAAGCGTAGGTCACATGGTCTCCGGCTACCAATCAGGACAACTCGAGACGACAGGTAGACTATCCATTTCTAGAAGTACTTCACTGAGAAATAAAGATTCCGCCAGACGCAAGGGAAGAAAATACAACCACCCCCAGAGACTCCGATTAATAAAAAAATCAAAGATACAGAAATACATACTAATACATTGTATCAAAGAGTAATACTTATTGATACGATTATTAATGATCTTGATAGGTACACTATATTATCAAAAGTATTGGGACGCCTGCCTTTACACACACATGAACTTTAATGGCCTCCCAGTCTTAGTCCGTAGGGTTCAATATTGAGTTGGCCCATCCTTTGCAGCTATAACAGCTTCAACTCTTCTGGGAAGGCTGTCCACAAGGTTTAGGAGTGTCTATGGGAATGTTTCACCATTCTTCCAGAAGTGCATTTGTGAGGTCAGGCACTGATGTTGAATAACAAGGCCTGGCTCGCAGTCTTTGCTCCAATTCATCCCAAAGGTGTTCCATCGGGTTGTGCAGGCCAGTCAAGTTCCTTCACACCAAACTCACTCATCCGTGTCTTTATGGACCTTGCTTTGTGCACTGGTGCGCAGTCATGTTGGAACAGGAAGGGGCCATCCCCAAACTCTTCCCACAAAGTTGGGAGCATTAAATTGTCCAAAATGTCTTGGTATGCTGACGCCTTAAGAGTTCCCTTCACTGGAACTAAGGGGCCAAGCCCAATTCCTGAAAAACAACCCCACACCATAATCAACTGTGTCCCCTTTAGAGCCATCACCCTGAACACAACTGCATCCCCATGAGAGCCATCATCCCCCTCCCCCACAACTGTGTCCCCATCAGAGCCATCATTCCCTGATCCCCCACAACTGTGTCCCCTTTAGAGTCATCACCCCCAACACAACTGCATCCTCATCAGAGCCATCACTCCCCTATCCCCCACAACTGAGTCCCCATCAGAGCCATCACTCCCTGATCCCCCACAACTGTGTCCCCTTTAGAGTCATCACCCCCAACACACCTGCATCCTCATCAGAGCCATCACTCCCCTATCCCCCACAACTGAGTCCCCATCAGAGCCATCACTCCCTGATCCCCCACAACTGTGTCCCCTTTAGAGTCATCACCCCCAACACACCTGCATCCTCATCAGAGCCATCACTCCCCTATCCCCCACAACTGTGTCCCCATCAGAGCCATCACTCCCCGATCCGCCACATCTGTGCCCCCATCAGAGCCATCACTCTCCGGTCCCCCACAACTGTGTCCCCATCAGAGCCATCACTCCCTGATCCCCCATAACTGAGTCCCCATCAGAGCCATCACCCCCCCCCCCCCCCCACCACCACATCTGTGCCCCCATCAGAGCCATAACTCTCCGACCCCCCACAACTGTGTCCCCATCAGAGCCATAACTCTCCGACCCCCCACAACTGTGTCCCCATCAGGGCCATCACCCCCCCCCCCATCTGTGCCCAATCAGGGCCACCACTCCCCGATCCCCCACAACTGTGTCCCCATCAGAGCCATCACCCCCCACATCTGTGCCGCCATCAGAGCCATGACTCCCTGAACCCCCACAACTGTGTCCCCATCTGAGCCATCACCCCCCAATACAACTGCATCCCCATCAGAGCCATCATCCCCCCTCCCCATACAACTGTGCATCCATCAGAGCCATCACTCCCCGATCCCACACAACTGTGTCCCCTTTAGAGCCATCACCCCCAACACAACTGTATCCCAATCAGAGCCATCATCTCCCCTCCCCTACAACTGTGTCCCCATCAGAGCCATCACCGCCCCCCCCCCCCATCTGTGCCCCCATCAGAGCCATCACTCCCTGATCCCCCACAACTGTGTCCCCATCAGAGCCATCACCGCCCCCCCCCATCTGTGCCCACATCCAGAGATGTATAGTAACGAAGTAGAACTACTTAAGTACTGTACTTAAGTACCGAAATGCGGTATCTGTACTTTCCTAGAGTAGAATTTTTTTCTCCTACTTCTACTTTTACTTCACTACATTTTTTCGATGATTTCGATACTTCTACTCAAGTATTTTTTTTTTGTGCTGCATAGTTACTCGTTACTTTTAAAAAAATTACCACTGCCAGAACAGTAGATGGCAGGTTTCATAAAGCTCAAAAAAATGTGTATAATGTCATTTGTAAATCAGCGCATACGAAAATAAAGGCTGTGTATAATAAAAGCTGCTATACCAAATCTTTCCAATAAAAAGAAAATATGAAACAAACAAATAAATGGTGCTACAGCGCTTAAAGTGCATCAAGAAACTACTAACAAACACAGGTTAATCATTTGAAATAATAAAAAACAATATGATGTTCAAACGTTTGACTTCTTTCTTTAATAACTACATAACACAGTACTTGTACTTCTACTTTCAGTACTTGAGTAGAATTTTTTTTTCAAAACTACTGGTACTTTTTACTTTTAGTACTTAAGTAGCAATTTTTTTTAAAAAACTACTTGCAATACTTAAGTAAAAAAAATGTTGAATACTTTAGTACTTCTACTTAAGTAACTTTTTCTGCGAGCACTTCCACTTCTACTCAAGTCACTTTTTGATCGAGCACTTGTACTTTTACTCAAGTAGAACTTTCGAGTACTTTATACAAGTCTGCCCACATCAGAGCCATCACTACCTGATCCCCCACAACTGTGTCCCCTTTAGAGCCATCACCCCCAACACAACTGCATTCTCATCAGAGCCATCACCCCACCCCCACTACAACTGTGCCCCCATCAGAGCCATCACTCTCTATCAAAGAAAATAACTTTACCAGTCCATGCGCAGATCCTGAACTTCAGTTTCCAGGCTGGGGAAACCTATGAGATATAGCTGACGGTGACACTTATATGATGGGGCGTGGCAGCTCTCCTAACCCTCCATTGGGATGTGGGGAAGAGAAGCTATGTAAAAAAACAAAAGGACAGAGCGCACAACCGCCCTAGCAGAACACCGTTTTATTGGAGAATCATAAAGCCATAAAATGTAACTCACAAGCATAAAATAGATCATGCAGAGCAATGGGATCCCTGATGTTCCATGGGCTGAAACTCTCCTCTTTGTTCTGCCGACCGGCCGCTCGTCCTGCACTAGCTGACCCGTGACATCCGGAGTGATCCTTCCGCCTCGAGGGAACTGTATGTAGTGCGCCTGTGCCCCGTCATCGCCGCACACACTGCAGGGATGTATCGAGCTTCCGCTCAGAGCAATGCGGCTACACAGAGGGGAGATCCCCGGTCAGGTCCCCTGACATGACACAACTGTGGATGCTACGGACAACGCGTTTCGGAGGCGTGGCCTCCTTCTTCAGGTCTCACCCTCCCCTTATATATTATTAAAGGGAAATTACCACAATAAACCATTATCAGGGGCAAACAGTAGGAGCAAGCATATGCAACCATATATAGACAAATTCTAACACTATATATCAGAAAATGTACTGTATTTTCTGGCGTATAAGACTACTTTTGAACCTCAAAAAAATCCCCCAAAAATGGGGGGTCGTCTTATATGCCGAGTATAATATCTCCAAGGTAACCTAAGTATAAGTATTACCGGTAGATGAAAATTAGGGGGGTCGTCTTATACGCCCAGTCGTCTTATACGCCGGAAAATACGGTATGTAAATAAAATTAAAATATATATATATATATAAAATATATTAAAAAATTCTCATTACAATATTACAACGTATACACTGTTAGAAACAAAAAAAAATTCTAAAAAAATAAAAGGGGAAAGGAAGGGGGGGGGGGGAATCCGACCCCAAAAATGCCAGATAAAATTACCATCCTCAAATAGATTATAAAACAATACATGTGCATATAAGTGTCTCAGTACACACCTAAATACATACACTGAGTGGGCAAAAATACCACACGCACCCACACATACATATAACTAAATGAGAGTGCCTACCTCCAATTCCTCATTCAAACCCTCGGGGGACATGGAATTAAGCGTAAAAATCCAATAGGTTTCGTGCATGCATAAGCGCGAAAACCTTTCGCCCTCCGATAATGTCATAGGGATGGCCTCAATGCCGAACAACTCCAGTCCCTCCGTACTGCCCCCATGTACTTGGCAAAAATGACGAGGGACGCTGTGCTTATCCTTCTTTTGTTCTATAAGCCGGCGATGTTCACCAAACCTAGTTCTCATGGCCCTGACTGTTCTACCCGCGTAGAACAGTCCACATGGGCACCTAAGGCCATATACAACAAATTGGGTACTACAGTAAATAAATTGTTGGATGTTAAATACTCGCCCATCTTTGTTGGTAAAGTTCTTTTTCCCATGGTGCATAAAAATACAGGCCATACACCTCTTGAGTCTACATCTAAAAGGAGCCTACCATGTTGAAAAACTGAGGGATATTCTTCGCTGACTGCTGTTTTTTATTTTTTATTTGGCTGGGTGCCACAAGATTTCTAACACTCCTTGCCCGCTTAAAGACCACCTTAGGTTTTTTTGGGAGTACTCTACATAGTGCTGAATCTTGCACTAAGATAGGCCAGTGTTTTAGAATGTCTCTTTTAACAGTCCAATGTTGATTAGTAAACTTGGTGATAAACAGGACATTACAAAGTTCTTCACCCTTACCCTTAGTCCTCCTACTATCGCCACCTAATCATATACCTTTCAATGGCCTCATTAACTACTTTAACACTGCTCACTAGAGCTGCTACTGCGGCACAGTGGTTCGTTATCGTCTGGCGACGTAGACCTACGTCACCAGACATTCCCCTCTCTCAGCGGCGCGCGCACGCCGTCGGAGGCTCGCTCCCGCTGTATTCAGTCACAGCGGGAGTCAGGCCAGGGGAGGAGCGCGGTGATCACCGCTGCTCTTCCCCGATCGTCGGGGATCGAGTGTGGAGCCCTGCCCGCTTGTGTAAACAAAGCGGGCAGATCTCCTAAGTGACAGGCAGAGACAGATTGCAGGGTTCAGCATAGCTGGACATCCGATCTGTCCCTGTGTCACTCAGTCACCTCCCCCCACACACGTTAGTAAGCACCAGGCATACATTAACCCCTCCCTCTCCAATAAAATTAACCCCTTCCCTGCCAGTGTAATTTTTACAGTAACAGTGCATATTTATAGCACTGATTACTATAGAAATGTCACTGGTACCCCCAAAAGTGTCAAAAATGTCAGTCAAGTGTCCGATCTGTCCGCCGCAATGTCGCAGTCCCGCAAAAAAAAAAAAAATCGCAGATCGCCGCCATTACTCGTTAAAAAAAAAAAAAAACACCAAAAATGACAGAAATCTTTCCCTTAGTTAGTAAACGCAATAACGTTTGCGAAAAACAATCAAAATATGCTTATTGTGATTTTTTTTTACCAAACATAGGTAGCAGAAAACAAATTGGCCAAAAATTTAAAAGAATTTTGATTTTTACATTTTTTTGGGGGGGGAATTTCATATAAAAAAATGTGAAAAATATTTTTTTGTTTATAGCGCAAAAAGTAAAAAATCGCACAGGTGATCAAATACCACCAAAAGAAAGCTCTGTTTGTGGTAAAAAAAGGACGTAAATTTCGTTTGGGTACGGCGTCGCAGGACCGCGCAATTGTCAGTTAAATTCGCACAGTGCCGAATCGCAAAAAGTGGCCTGGACGTAAGACAGCAAAATCCTCCGGTGGTAAAGTGGTTAAAGACCACCTTAGTTTTTTTTTGGGAGTACTCTACATAGGGCTGAATCTTGCACTAAGATAGGCCAGTGTTTTTGAATGGCTCTTTTAACAGCCCAATGTTGATTAGTAAACTTGGTGATAAACAGAACATTACAAAGTTCTTCACCCTTACCCTTAGTCCTCCTACTATCGCCACCTAATCATATACAGTATGCATCGCAAGTTCCTGACAAAGCTTTAACAGAGAGACAGTGACTGCAGTGCAAGAACATCCTAGCAGGCCAAATGTGTTCCATGGGCCGTACTTTGGAGACCCCTGACCTAAAGGTATAAACCAATAACTCAGGATCTATTAATACTTATGTCCTGTATTGTATAATTAAGGCTAGGTTCAAACATCTGCGCATCCGCAACACATACAGAAAACGCGCACTTTCCAGACACATAGAGAAACGCCCTTCCATATAGCAGACTAACTGTTAATGGCAACCCCATGAATCTGCAAACAGCCCCATGCAGTTCGGTGCAGTGCATTTTTGGCAAAGAGTAAGGGACTTCCTTTCCACCTTTCTTGCCAGTAGGGCAGCCGATTGAAATGAAAATACAGTCTTACACGTGGAAACGAGCCCGTGCTCAGTTGCCTCTGTAGGTGAGAACAAAGTTTATGATGGTATATTCAGACGAAAAGGTAGGCGTGTGATGCCCTCTAAAACCCAGTTTATTACAGCTTCATAAAGAGTATATAAAAGTCCCATGTACAAAAGGTTGACGAGCTTCAGCCAGGGTGGGCTTTAGTTTTAACTCACCTAGGCTGAAACGCGTCAACCATTTGTACACTGAGACTTTTTTTCTACTTTTTATAACTCTGTAATAAACTGGATTTTAGAGCGCATCGCACGCAGTTGCTGAACTTTTTGTCTGGACACTCCCTGAACAGTTTGTGTGGCTGTGGTCTGGGCACACGTAGAGATCCTTCCAATCTGGTTTGGTTGGGCTTTAGCACCGTATCCAAATTATGTATGTAGGATAGGAACTTAACCCCTGTGGAAGGGCGATTGC
This sequence comes from Pelophylax lessonae, assembly GCF_965119305.1. Lineage (NCBI taxonomy): Eukaryota > Metazoa > Chordata > Amphibia > Anura > Ranidae > Pelophylax > Pelophylax lessonae. The sequence continues at coordinate 649,842,763 of NC_138771.1, forward strand.
TCCTTAACGCCTAACTGCTGCATATATCCGCCATTGTCTTAGCCCGGGACGCGCTCAATCAGAGCCCTCCAAAACTGTGACCAAGCTGTCACTGCAGCTCACGGTCAACTACTGCCAATAGCACAAGCTTCAGATGACGTCAATGCTTGGGTGTCACAGACCAGTTAAAGTTGCATAAAGGGGTTAAAATTATTTCAGAGGTCCCCTTTAAACCTTGGGAGTCGGAAGGTGACAACGGGGTAAAATGTAAAATCAAAAAGTACGTTACCTTGGGGCTCCCGTTGCATCTTGCAGACCAACTCGCTGCTGGGAGCTTCGTATACTGAACACATGTGGACTTTGCTTCACCCTCTGTCTCTGTTTATTTTGGGACATTGGGCCAGGTGACTGAGCAGGGTCATCGCTCCATTTACAAAACCCCCAAAAAAAAAAATGTAACTCTTTATTTGCAAATATTCTTTGATGTTTGGGAATCTTTCATTTGATGTTGCCCGTAGAAACCCAACAATCTATAGTGCAATTCCTCCAATATACTCAATGGTATCCACTCAGTTTGGTTGAGAGCACAACCAATGCGGCAGTTACATTCGCGGCACGTCAGGATGGGAAAACCACCATATTAATTACCATAGAGTGAGGTTTAGAACAGATCCTGTGATCTTTTAGGGTCCAGCTGGCTTCTACTGATCCGCGCACTGATCGGTCGTGCTGCGCATGCGTACCCATCTGCGTTATTGCAAGATCACGTATTTGGGTTACGTAATGACAGCAAGACTGAGGCGTGGAACGCACATTCTGGTGCTATATTACTCATATAGTTACACTTACCGCCAGTGCTGCTGTTTAAAATCACAGGGCCCCCTATGGCCTACCTGGCATTGCAGGGATAGGGGTGCTCTGACCAAAACCCTAAGGTAAGGGGGGGCGCAGTTTGGCATATTTGCCCTGGGTGCTGAATGACCTTGTCCCGGCACTGGTGCCCAGCCCCCCTACAGGAGAACTGGTGCCCCCCCCCCTATCAGCGGCCCTGCATACCGCTGCCCTTATCAAGTAGAGGCATGGAGAGCACACTGGACACCATGATAGATTCATTTCCGGCTTGGCACTAGGGGGCTACACTGTACACAGGCTGAATAATTAACATCTATTGCTTCTTCTATATATATATATATATACAGTGGGTACGGAAAGTATTCAGACCCCCTTAAATTTTTCACTCTTTGTTATATTGCAGCCATTTGCTAAAATCATTTAGGTTCATTCTTCTTCCTCATGAATGTACACATAGCACCCCATACTGACAGAAAAACACAGAATTGTTGACATTGTTGCAGATTTATTAAAAAAGAAAAACTGAAATATCACATGGTCCTAAGTATTCAGACCCTTTGCTCAGTATTTAGTAGAAGCCCCCTTTTGATCTAATACAGCCAGGAGTCTTTTTGGGAAAGATGCAACAAGTCTTTCACACCTGGATTTGGGGATCCTCTGCCATTCCTCCTTGCAGATCCTCTCCAGTTCTGTCAGGTTGGATGGTAAACGTTGGTGGACAGCCATTTTTAGGTCTCTCCAGAGATGCTCAATTGGGTTTAAGTCAGGGCTCTGGCTGGGCCATTCAAGAACAGTCACGGAGTTGTTGTGAAGCCACTCCTTCGTTATTTTAGCTGTGTGCTTAGGGTCATTGTCTTGTTGGAAGGTAAACCTTCGGCCCAGTCTGAGGTCCAGAGCACTCTGGAGAAGGTTTTTGTCCAGGATATCCCTGTACTTGGCCGCATTCATCTTTCCCTCGATTGCAACCAGTCGTCCTGTCCTTGCAGCTGAAAAACACCCCCACAGCATGATGCTGCCACCACCATGCTTCACTGTTGGGACTGTATTGGACAGGTGATGAGCAGTGCCTGGTTTTCTCCACACATACCGCTTAGAATTAAGGCCAAAAAGTTCTATTTTGGTCTCATCAGACCAGAGAATCTTATTTCTCACCATCTTGGAGTCCTTCAGGTGTTTTTTAGCAAACTCCATGCAGGCTTTCATGTGTCTTACACTGAGGAGAGGCTTCCGTCGGGCCACTCTGCCATAAAGCCCTGACTGGTGGAGGGCTGCAGTGATGGTTGACTTTCTACAACTTTCTCCCATCTCCTGACTGCATCTCTGGAGCTCAGCCACAGTGATCTTTGGGTTCTTCTTTAACTCTCTCACCAAGGCTCTTTTCCCCCGATAGCTCAGTTTGGCCGGACGGCCAGCTCTAGGAAGGGTTCTGGTCATCCCAAACGTCTTCCATTTGAGGATTATGGAGGCCACTGTGCTCTTAGAAACCTTAAGTGCAGCAGAAATCTTTTTGTAACCTTGGCCAGATCTGTGCCTTACCACAATTCTGTCTCTGAGCTCTTCAGGCAGTTCCTTTGACCTCATGATTCTCATTTGCTCTGACATGCATTGTGATCTGGAAGGTCTTATATAGACAGGTGTGTGGCTTTCCTAATCAAGTCCAATCAGTATAATCAAACACAGCTGGACTCAAATGAAGGTGTAGAACCATCTCAAGGATGATCAGAAGAAATGGAAAGTACCTGAGTTAAATATATGAGTGTCACAGCAAAGGGTCTGAATACTTAGGACCATGTGATATTTCAGTTTTTCTTTTTTAATAAATCTGCAACAATGTCAACAATTCTGTGTTTTTCCGTCAATATGGGGAGCTGTGTGTACATTCATGAGGAAGAAGAATGAACTTAAATGATTTTAGCAAATGGCTGCAATATAACAAAGAGTGAAAAATTTAAGGGGGTCTGAATACTTTCCGTACCCACTGTATATGTGCGCAATGGCTGGACGCGTACTCATACCCCAGATGTTGTCCATGTGGACGAAACGTGTCTGGTTGGATTGAGCATGTTCCATGTCATTGCGCCCCTTTTCTTATGTGATCACAGCTGTGGAGATATTTTACTGAAATATTTGTTGCTTTTGAGCTGATGTAAGTGTTGTACATTTTTAAATCAACGTTCGAGATGGTTTTACCCTATGTGGAGACTTCTTATCTTTTATGAATGTTGGAGCCAGGGCTTTTTGTCTGCAGGAACGTGGGGGAACGCAGTTCCGGCACCTCCAAACACTGAATGTATTTTATTGCAAGATGTGCTGGAGGGTCTAATTATGCTGGTTGCTAGGGTTTTTTTGTCGCTGGTGGGGATCTGTTTTTTTTTTGTGGGGTCTATTGTTGCAGGGTAGGCCTTTTGTTGTTGGTTGGGGAACATGTTGCTGGAAGTCAACTGTTGCTGGGAGGGATCAACTGTTGAGTGAAAGGGCTATTTTTGTTGGCTTCTGGAGGGTCTATTGATGCTGGCTGCTGGAAGATCTGTTGTTTCTGGGGTGGTATTTTGTCATGGGGGTCTATTGTTGCTGGGGGGAGGTCTGCTGTTGTGTAGGGGATCTATTGTTGCCGTGGTGGGGTCTGTTGTTCCTGGGGGGGTCTATTGTTGCTGGGGTGGGGGTCTACCAAATTCCATACTAATTACTTAGTAGCAGAAAATGATAATTGGTTCTGTATTCTCTAAAAGGGGCGGTACTGAGAGGTGGGTAGGGGATAGAGCCAAGAGACAGTGCCCAGAGGTGGGTAGGGGGCAGAGACGAAGGGTGACTCAGAAGGGGGGGGGGGGGGGGAGTTCCTGCACCTATTCTCTGAGAAAAAAAAGCCCTGGTTGGAGACTATGATAAAATTAGAGGATTTGTCATGGTGGAGAATTATGATGACTGTCCTTTAGGGATTGTCCCTCTGAATAACATTCCCTTTCCTGGGTGGTGGATGCACACGTTGTGGTGACTCCTTAAGTGGACATTGGCCAGCTTCCCTCACTGCTTCCGGAATGGATCACATCTATAGCTATCTACTTCTGGACTACTTTGACACACATTGGCCACTTTTTTGTGGAATCTTTTCACTTATTTTGGACTTTTGCACTTTATATGTTAATGGATATTATAACGGTTTAATGTTCATTCATATGAGCACACATTTATTTAGAGCTGCACTTGTTTACCCTCTGATGGCAAATCCACCGCCTGGCCGTCTTTTGTCTATACGCCGGACATGAAGTGGTTGAAAGCCTTTACAGGTCATCAATTTGGAGTTAAAGCGGAGTTCCGGGCACAGAAACCATTTTTCAACAAACATACCCCCGGGACAGACAGGGCTAGCACATTCCACAATGGCTAGCCTCTGATCTGTCCCGGTTCGCACTTACCTTTTAGAAGAAATACTCACTTTTAAAACTTCTTCTCCAGCGTTGCCATCTCTGTTGTGGGCAGCTGAAGCCGGCGCGATCCTCTTCGGTGTTTTCTTCCGCGTCTTGTCCCAGAATGCACTGCACCGGCCCCTCTCATCACTTCCGGTGCGGCGCCGCATTCCTACACAGCTTCTGGGCATGCCCAGAAGCTGTTTAGCAGGGAATGCGGCGTCGCCCCGGAAGTGACAAGCGGGCCGGTGCCGTCGCATTGATTCCTGGGAGCGATGACGTTCAGCTCCCAGGAATCATCGCAAGACAGGAAGTGACGTCGGAGCCGCGGCACCGAGGGAGGAAGTAGAGAATAGGTGAGTATATTCGAGTGAAAAAAAAATGCCTAAATATCCAATTCCTTTTCAGGTGAGGGAGACCAAGCGGATGGGCGCAAAAAAAAAAAAAAAAAAGTTTGTTTTTGTGCCCGGAACTCCGCTTTAAAAAAATGTATTTTTTTTTTTAGTTTTGGATACAGTAGAGAGGGATCAAACCCCCTTTCGGGTTGCTCTCTTTGCCCTGTTCAGAAGATTTACCCTCTGGTGACAAGAAGATTCACCCTCTGGTGACTAGAACCATCGGGAGGTTGTCACCGAAACAGGAATTGGAGGGAAAAACTTCCAACTGGGGACACTAGTTCTAGTGACACCCACTTTGGAGAGATTTCCTCTCATTTCCTGTTTTGGCTATGGGACAGGAAGTGAAGAGAAATCTCCCCCAAATCCTGACGGGGCTGACTATCCAAAATGAAAAAAAAAAAAGTTTTGCCTTTAGTTCTACTTCAACTTTGAATAATGGTCCTACAATTCTTTTCTCATGTCGATTTGTGTTTAACCCACTTGCCGACCTGCCGCGGCAGATATACCGCGGCAGGCTGGCTCGGCTGCGCGAACCGCTGTACCTGTATGGTTCGCGGGAGCGCTCCTGGAGTGCGCGTCTGCCCCCGTTAGGCAGTGGGAAAGCCGATCGATGGGGCACCCGCGATCGCTCCCCGTGGAGAGAGAACGGTGGTCTGCCGTTGTAAACACAGCAGACCGTTAATCTATCAGGAATGAACACAAAGCGCCTGTGATCCTCCTATTTAGGATCACAGGACTCAGTGTTTATTTCACAAGTCCCTCCCCCATACAGTTAGAAAACATCCCATAGGCTCACACTTAACCCTTTGATCGCCCCTGGGTTAACCCCTTCCCTGCCAGTGTCATTATTACAGTAACAGTGCATATTCTTTAGCACTGATTACTGTAGCAATGTCATTGGTACCCCCAAATGTGTCAAAAATGTCAGTAAGGGGTCCGATCTGTCCGCCGCAATCCCGCTAAAAATCGCTGATCGCCACCATTACTAGTAAAAAAATAAATAAAAATTACATAAATTTTTCCCCTGGTTCGTAGACGTGATAACTTTGGCGCAAAGCAATTAAATAAACTTATTGGGATTTTTTTTTTTACCAAAATATGTAGCAGAATACAAATTGGCCTAAACTTATGAAAAAAATTAGATTTTTAGATTATTTTTTTGGGAATGTAATATAGCAGAATGTGAAAATATATATATATTTTTTTCAGAATCGTCGCTCTTTTTTTGTTTATAGCGCAATAAATAAAAATTGCACAGTTGATCAAATACCACCAAAAGAAAGCTCTATTTGTGGGGGAAAAAAAAGGACATCAATTTTATTTGGGTACAGCGTCGCACGACCGCGCAATTGTCAGTTAAAATAACGTAGTGCCGAATCGCAAAAAATGGCCTGGTCATTAAGGGGGCAAATCCTTACGGGGCTGAAGTGGGTAAATACACGTCCTAAATTTTCACTATGCTAACAAGCTAACAAGCCCCCTATGTGATAGCAGGATTATATATAGGATATAGGATTGTGTATATGGAACTGTATGGTTGGGTTTTCGTTACTGTTTTTTTTTTTTGTTTTTTTATTGGTTGAGCCAGATGGACATGTGTCTTTTTTCAACCTGACTAACTATGAACCTATGTAGCATGGGCAAGTGACAGGCCCTCCCTATGGAGACATCAGCAGTCTAGAAGGCCTCAAATGGTCCCTCCTGCTGCAGCTAATCAAGCACAGCTCGTGCTTGATTAGCTGCTTACCCGACTACAGTAGCTGAGCAGTAATGGCTGTGAACCAGAAAGTGATACAATCCCTCATCCCTTCAAGGTTCATTTTAGTTGGGGGCCAAATGTCGGCGGCTGGGGTAGTGGGGGGTTTGGGGGTGTAGGAGCAGCACCTTCAGAGCCCCAGAAAAAAGGGATCAAGCGCCTCTCACTTTTATCTGAAAGCCGCTCACTGGCTGTAAAAATCAATACTATACTCATGTTAACCTGTTTTAACCCTTCGCTTACCAGGTCATTTAGAAACGTAGAAAAGGGGTTAATTAAAGCTGCAGATTTAAAAATAGGAGATTTTAGCAATTGGGTTTCTATAGGCATTCCCTCCCCCCTCTCCAGCAAAAACAAGAACACGTCTTGCTGTATGGAAATACTGTATTTTGCATTTCTCCGAATAGGGAATTGCGTCATAGGACTGAGGATTGTTTACTGCATTCCAGGACTAGTCACAGCCATGGTCCCCAGAAAGGGTTAATCCCGCCAGGTGAACGCCAGTCCTGACTCGTCCGCCTCGAGCGATATCTTCTCATGTGACTCACAATCTGGGAAAAGTGACAACAAAACTCGCCAATCACGTGCCAGGTGACATGGGAAAGCTTGGATTTTGTGTGATCATATTCTGTAGCCTCAGAGTTTACAGGAAGATGCCACCCCATGTCCAGGAAGGGCCAATCACAAGAGTGCTCTGAGGTGACTGTAGAAGGAAATGCTTTGCAATCTAGATGGTGATTCACGAGGAAATGCAAATTAGTTCAGTTGTAGGCAATTTTAAATAGTTGACCAAGCTACAGACTTCTTATATGTCTTGGATACTCCAACAGTGAGATCCTATGGTGGGATGGTGGGAATGCCTCATCATGGGCACAGCGGGTGTACAGACCCAGGTACTTCGTACAGGGATGCTGGGAACCCCTCATAATGGGCACAGCAGGTATACAGACCCGGGAACTCAGCGCAGGGATGGTGGGAACCCCTCAATGGGCACAGCGGGTGTACAGATCCAGGTACTTGACACCATGATGGTGGGAACCCCTCATTATGGGCCCAGCAGGTGTACAGAATGGGGAACTCAGCACAGAGATGGTGTGAACCCCTCATAATGGGCACAGCAGGTGTACAGATCCAGGAATTCAGCACAGGGATGATGGGAACCCCTCATAATGGGCACAGCAGGTGTACAGGTCTGGGAACTCAGTACAGGGATGGTGGGAATCCCTCAGAATGGGTACAGCAGGTGTACAGACCCGGGAACTCAGTACAGGGATGATGGGAACCTCTCATAATGGGTACAGCAGGTGTACAGGCCTGGGAACTCTGCACAGGGATGGTGGGAACTCCTCATAATGGGCACAGCAGGCGTTCAGACCCAGGAACTCAGCACAGGGATGGAGGGAACCCCATAACAGACAAAGCACACAAAATCCACAATATTTAGCTCCAGGTCTCTGCAATGTCCTCTCTCCTGATCTATTGCAGTGCCTTAAGCTCAGAATTACCTTTTTCTAAATACAATCCTGCAAAGGAACATCCAGAAAGTAAACCTTAGTCATTCCTTCCTCATAGGTAAAACCGGGATTACATCTATGATTATTTAAATAAATCAAAAATTGCCCAACCTGTAGATTCTCCTGCACGATAAAAATTCAAGGTATCTATGTATCTATAATACATACGAATGAAAAAGGGGTTTCCATCTCCAAAGATGTGGTGCTTCTTCCAGTAACCGATATAGAGGCAAGCGTTATGCTGGGGCACATTCAACACCCATTGAAGCACCACATATTTGGAGATAGTACGTTCCATCATGGAGTACGTAAGCATATCACTTCTTTCTCTATCACCCCCTCAGTAATTGCATTATACTGTTCTAGAAGAAACCACAAAGCTTCCATCCCCAAATGATGTGCTTTGGACGACCATAGGCATCTATTGGCGCTTTTCCACTGCATAGAACCGTACCGGCTCGGCACGCTTTTGTGCTTTTCCACTGCGGTACCGCATGGTATAGGGTCGGAACGGTTCGGCACGGTACGGCTCTGAAAAAACAGTACCTACTCGATTGTGGTTCCAACAGGTACCAAACTGGTACCATATCCCACAATCCTTTGCATGCAGTCACTACTAGCCACTGATTGGTCAGAGAATCACACCCACCCCGTTGTTATCCCACCCACTTAACTTTAGTACTACTTTAGTGGAAAAGCAAACCTATACCGTACCGTACCGAACCGTTCCGACACCATACCATGCGGTACCACAGTGGAAAAGCAAACCGGGCCAAGCAGGGCCGAGTAGAGCCGAGCCGGTACTAGCCGGTACTTGCAGTGGAAAAGTGCTATATGTCCCTACAATACATACTGATGACCTGAAGGGGTTGCCACTTCCAAAGATGTGGTGCTCCTTCCACCAACCTATATGCAGGTCAGTATTATGATGGTGCACTTTTAGCACCCATTGAAACACCACATCTTTGGAGATAGTAAATCCATCAAGGAGTATGTAAAAATATCACTCCTTTCTTTATCAGCCCCTCAGTAATTGCACTATACTGTTTTAGAAGGAACCAGAAAGCTTCCATCCCCAAATGATTTGCTATGGGCGACTATAGTGCAGCCACATCACAACTTACCCTCTTGTGATCCTTGTTCCACCTCCATTTACTCAATGTCTGCACAAGATATTTGGTAACACACAACCATACCATTCCAGTAACCTCTGGACTAGGAGTTGGAGCATTTGATCTATCCATTTTCCTAAAGTTTCTCCCCAAGCCTCCACTCTGGCTACAGTTGGCCTCCCTTTCAAATGCTAATGAGCCATGTGTACTTCTGGGAAATGGCAAAAAACAGGAGTTACTGGAAGCTCAGGATTATTTACCGTATATACTCGAGTATAAGCTGACCCGAGTATAAACCGAGGCCCCTACTTTTACCACAAAAAGATGGGAAAAATCATTGACTCGAGTATAAGCCTAGAGTGAGAATGCAGGGCGGCGGGCATGGTACAGGAGAATGCAGGGTGACTGGCATGGTGCAGGAGAATGCAGGGTACTGGCATGGTACAGGAGAATGCAGGGTACTGGCATGGTGCAGGAGAATGCAGGGTACTGGCATGGTGCAGGAGAATGCAGGGTACTGGCATGGTGCAGGAGAATGCAGGGTACTGGCATGGTGCAGGAGAATGCAGGGTACTGGCATGGTGCAGGAGAGTGCAGGGTACTGGCATGGTGCAGGAGAATGCAGGGTACTGGCATGGTGCAGGAGAGTGCAGGGTACTGGCATGGTGCAGGAGAATGCAGGGTACTGGCATGGTACAGGAGAATGCAGGGTACTGGCATGGTGCAGGAGAATGCAGGGTACTGGCATGGTGCAGGAGAATGCAGGGTACTGGCATGGTGCAGGAGAATGCAGGGTACTGGCATGGTACAGGAGAGTGCAGGGTACTGGCATGGTGCAGGAGAGTGCAGGGTACTGGCATGGTGCAGGAGAGTGCAGGGTACTGGCATGGTGCAGGAGAATGCAGGGTACTGGCATGGTACAGGAGAATGCAGGGTACTGGCATGGTACAAGAGGATCCGGGATTGTGGGCATACTACAGGAGATGCAGTGCTGTGGGCATGGTACAGGTGGACCATGCCCGCAGCACTGCATCCCTTGTAGTGTGCCCGCAGCCCTGCATAATGGCAGGTAGTGTCACTTACCTGTTCCAGAGGCGCCTTCATTTTAAAAATGGCGCCGCCCGGCGCTGACACGTCATTGCGCACGCGCCGCCGCCACTCGCATAATTTCGGCTATTCCCGGCCTCTCCTGAGCGGCGGCGGCGCGTGCGCGGTGACATGTATGCGACGGGCGGCGCCATTTTTAAAGCTTAAGCCCGTCGGAGCGGCCAGGGAATTTTTTTTTTTTCCTTGACTCGAGTATAAGCCGAGGGGGACGTTTTCAGCACAAAAAAATGTGCTGAAAAACTCGGCTTATACTCGAGTATATACGGTAATTGATCCAGGCAACAGCCATTATCTTTTCAGGAATTCCTAGATGGAACAGCAAAGCTTCCATTCTCAAATGATGTGCTATGGATAACAACAGGCATCTACAGTGCCTTGCGAAAGTATTCGGCCCCCTTGAACTTTTCGACCTTTTGCCACATTTCAGGCTTCAAACATAAAGATATAAAACTGTAATTTTTGGTGAAGAATCAACAAGTGGGACACAATCATGAAGTGGAACGAAATTTATTGGATATTTCAAACTTTTTTAACAAATAAACTGAAAAATTGGGCGTGCAAAATTATTCAGCCCCTTTACTTTCAGTGCAGCAAACTCTCTCCAGAAGTTCAGTGAGGATCTCTCAATGTTGACCTAAATGACTAATGATGATAAGAATCCACCTGTGTGTAATCAAGTCTCCGTATAAATGCACCTGCACTGTGATAGTCTCAGAGGTCCGTTTAAAGCGCAGAGAGCATCATGAAGAACAAGGAACACACCAGGCAGGTCCGAGATACTGTTGTGGAGAAGTTTAAAGCCGGATTTGGATACAAAAAGATTTCCCAAGCTTTAAACATCCCAAGGAGCACTGTGCAAGCGATAATATTGAAATGGAAGGAGTATCAGACCACTGCAAATCTACGAAGACCTGGCCGTCCCTCTAAACTTTCAGCTCATACAAGGAGAAGACTGATCAGAGATGCAGCCAAGAGGCCCATGATCACTCTGGATGAACTGCAGAGATCTACAGCTGAGGTGGGAGACTCTGTCCATAGGACAACAATCAGTGGTATACTGCACAAATCTGGCCTTTATGGAAGAGTGGCAAGAAGAAAGCCATTTCTTAAAGATATCCATAAAAAGTGTCGTTTAAAGTTTGCCACAAGCCACTTGGGAGACACCAAACATGTGGAAGAAGGTGCTCTGGTCAGATGAAACCAAAATCAAACTTTTTGGCAACAATGCAAAACGTTATGTTTGGCGTAAAAGCAACACAGCTCATCACCCTGAACACACCATCCCCACTGTCAAACACGGTGGTGGCAGCATCATGGTTTGGGCCTGCTTTCCTTCAGCAGGGACAGGGAAGATGGTTAAAATTGATGGGAAGATGGATGGAGCCAAATACAGGACCATTCTGGAAGAAAACCTGATGGAGTCTGCAAAAGACCTGAGACTGGGACGGAGATTTGTCTTCCAACAAGACAATGATCCAAAACATAAAGCAAAATCTACAATGGAATGGTTCACAAATAAACATATCCAGGTGTTAGAATGGCCAAGTCAAAGTCCAGACCTGAATCCAATCGAGAATCTGTGGAAAGAACTGAAAACTGCTGTTCACAAACACTCTCCATCCAACTGAGCTCGAGCTGTTTTGCAAGGAGGAATGGGCAAACATTTCAGTCTCTCGATGTGCAAAACTAATAGAGACATACCCCAAGCGACTTACAGCTGTAATCGCAGCAAAAGGTGGCGCTACAAAGTATTAACCTAAGAGGGCTGAATAATTTTGCACGCCCAATTTTTCAGTTTTTTATTTGTTAAAAAAGTTTGAAATATCCAATAAATTTCGTTCCACTTCATGATTGTGTCCCACTTGTTGATTCTTCACAAAAAAATTACAGTTTTATATCTTTATGTTTGAAGCCTGAAATGTGGCAAAAGGTCGAAAAGTTCAAGGGGGTCGAATACTTTCGTAAGGCACTGTATGTACCTATATCACATACTGATGGGGTTACCATCTCTAAAGATGTGGTTCTCCCTCCACCAATCCTTATAGAGGTCAGCGTTATGTTGGTACCCATGGAAGCACCACATCTTTGGCGATAGTACATCCATCACGCAGTACGTAAGCATTTCACCCCATTTAAATCCTCCAAAATAGAGTGTAATTCTACTGTTCTAGAAGGAACAGCAAAGCTTCCATTCTCTTAACCCAGGATCAACCATTAACCTATCAGGAATTCCCAGATGGAACCGCAAAGCTTCCATCCCCAAATGTTGTGCAGCAACAGCACAACTTACCCTCTTGTGATCCTTCTTCCACCTTCATTTAACTCAACTTCTGCACAAGATATTTAGAATCACACATACATACAAGTAACCTCTGGACTACGGAGTTGTAGAAATTGATCTATTGCAGCTTCCTAAAGTTTCTCCTAAAGCCCCAACGCTGGCTACAGTTACTGGAAAGCTCAGGATCCTTCAGTTGATCCAGGAAATTCCATTATCTTATCAGGAATTCCCAAAGTGGTAGCATGGTAGACAAATCCTAATAATTTCCTACTATTGGTAGGATTTCCTTTTTAGGAAGGAAGGGGTATTAAAAACCACTACTGCTTCCCTATTGACCTTTTATTGAACATAAATAAATTTAGTTCTCTAAATGATTTTTAGGGAATCCCACGTCACTCCATTTTTCGGGCTCACTCACACATGAAGCAACAGGCAGTAAGGAGCCCACATATTCACTCCCAGCTACCTATCAACTGCCCTCTGAAAAGCAATTCACCACAGAGGGGTTTACAGAGGGGCAGCAATGGTTGCCAAAAGTGCAAACAAGCCTTAGAGCTGGGGGTGACCCTTGGCCGCCTCCATAAGCTGCAAAAGTGGACAGACATGGTTATACACACCTCATAGCTGCAATCATCTACTTCTTGCAGGCTGCAGCAAAAATGATACTCTATGTCGCCGTAAAGCGGAGTTCCACCCAAAGGTGGAAGCTTTGATTATCTGTCTCCTCCCCCTCTCCGGTGCCACATTTTTTACCTTTCAGGGAAGGAGGGGGCAGCGGGTACCTGTTTTTGACAGGTACCCATCTCCACTTCTGTCAGGCCTCGCCCCCGCGAGTTACGTCAGAAGTTCGCCCCCTCCTCCTTCCCCACCCCTGGGCCATTCAGAAAGCATAGCGCACTTCGCGAATGCACCGTGGGGCATTGGCTGTGAAGCCGCAAATGCTTCACTGCCGGTCTCCCTTACAGGCTATGGCGGCGGCAGCACCCGAGAGCCGATGGAAACATCGGCTGGAGCGCCGACATCGCTAGATTCCAGGGTTTCAACAGGCGGCGAGGAGCCCACATATTCACTTCCAGCTACCCATCAACTACCCTCTGAAATGCAATTCACCACAGATGAGTTTTAAGATATGCAGCAATGGGGATAGAAAAGTAAGTGACCCTTGGCCGCCCCCCTAAGCTCAAAAAATGGACAGATATGGTTGTACACACATCACAGATGCAATCATCTACTTATTGCAGGCTGCAGCAAAAATTATACCCTATGTCGCCGTAAAGCGGAGTTCCACCCAAAAGTGGAAGCTCCGCTTACCTGTCTCCTCCCCTCCGGTGCCACATTTGGCACCTTTCAGGGGAAGAAGGGGGGAGTGGGTACCTGTTTTTCCCAGGTACCCGTCCCCACTTCTGTCGGGCCTCGCCCCCCCGCGAGTTACGTCAGAAGTTTGGCCCACCCTCCTCCTTCCCCACCACCGGGCCATTCAGAAAGCACAGCGCACTTCGCGAATGTGCAGTGGGGCATTGGCTGTGAAGCTACAACGCTTCACCGCTGGTTTCCCTTACAGGCTATGGCGGCGGCAGCACCTGAGAGCCGATGCAAACATCGGCTGGGGCGCTGACATCGCTGGATTCCAGGACGGATAAGTATCTTCACTTATTTTTTTTATTATTTTTTTTATTGATTTATGTAAAAACATAAAAAACAAGTATCCAAAAAATACTACAGTAAGCACCACAGGTGCAACAAAAACAAACAGTACATCAACTAAAACATCCCCACAATCCCAAAGCCACCCCCCCCCCCCCTTCCCCAGTGCAATACCCACAAAAGGACATACATACAAATATATGTAAAAGACCATCAAAGAAAATTCCAGCATGGCAATGTCACCAGGACAGGTAAGTATCTTAATATTAAAAGTCAGAAGCTACAGTATGTGTAGCTGCTGACTTTCAATTGCTCAGTGGGGGCAGGAGCATCGCTTTAAGTGGGCAGTACTGCCACTGAACGCCACCCATTTAAGTGAATGGAGCTGCACCACAACCGCCCCGCAACCAAATGTAATGCACATGATTGAGGGACATTGAGCAGGCCTTTCAGGGTTAAAACAAGAGGCGACAGTCTCCCAGCCGCCTGTCGAATGCGACAAGAGCTGCCGCACGTGTGGATGAGCCTTTTACCTGCAACTAGGAATCTTGTGCTAAATCATCCAAATCTCTTGGAGCACATTTGCATTTTTTTGTGGTGTGATAAGACACACTATGCTGCGCGGTAACAGGTGGCACATCAACCTGTTGGAAAGGAAAAGGCTGGCAACGCACGCCAACGTGCTGAAACATGGAGGTGACCTATTTATTCCTATAACAACGCACTGCCGTGCATGGTGGAGCGCTGGGCCTTCCCTGTCACTGCATCCAATGTTCTATACAGGGATCTGCACAGAAACTTGTTTTTCAGGTAGATGTACAAATCTGCCAGCACACTATCTGAAAGATTTATTGAAGAATAATCACAAGACAAAAAGACAAAGTGCAACTTTTCAGATAGACGCAGGACGCCTCCTTCAAGCATGTGACCATCAGTACTGTGCAAAAGTTTTAGGCAGGTGTGAAAAAATGCTGGAAATGAAGAATGCTTTTCAGAAATAGAAGTATTAACCTTCTTGGCGGTCTGATTACGTCAGTATTATTGAATGTCAAAGCGGTACATTGTTTTGCATGGAAACCTGTTATTTTATATCGTAGGCCTGTAATTCTTAGAAAAAAAAAAAAAACAGTAAATTATTAAACCCCCAGGTGGTATTCCCGAGTGTGGCTCGGGGTTAATTTTCAGTACCAAAAGCGGTAACCCCGAGCCACACTCAGGATTACACCAGAATGTTACTCACCTTCCCTGCGATTCCCCGCCGTTCTCCCCCGCCGTCCTCCGTCCGTCCTCTCCCGCCGTCCTCCCCCGCCGTCCTCAAGCCATCCTCCCCCCGCTGTCCTCCCCCGCCATCCTCCCCCGCCGTCCTCCCCCCGCTGTCCTCAAGCCATCCTCCCCCCGCTGTCCTCAAGCCATCCTCCCCCCGCTGTCCTTCCCCGCCATCCTCCCCCGCCGTCCTCCCCCCGCCGTCCTACCCCGCTGTCCTCCAGCCATCCTCCCCCGCTGTCCTCCAGCCATCCTCACACTCTCTCCCCCGCTCTGTGCTCTGCATATACCGGCACCCGTCTTCCGGTTCCCTTCCCTGCAAGCGTTGCGACGCAGGGGGTTAGAACCGGCGGCAAATTCAAAAATGTAAATATAACAAAGCTGTGATTGGATTACACTGTACCATGCCATTTCACCACAGGATTTCATCTGGTGACTTTTCCAGTGCCCTGCCTGTGCTTTTCCAATGCTTTGTACCTGGAAAATAGAGAACGACCATGGCGTCCAAAAAGCGCTCTTTTCGAGCAAAAGCACTTTTAGATGAACTGGAAAACAGCGACAGTAAAACGGAGTTACTTGAAGAACTGAGCGATAGCGATTGGTGGGAAAATTGGTCATCAGGTACAGAAAGTGAAGACAGCGACGATTCTGATGTCTCTTTCTGGCACATCGCTTGTGGAATTTGAGAAATATATCAAATGATTCTTCAGAATTTCCAACGGAGCGATGTGCCAGAAAGAGACATCAGAATTGTCGCTGTCCTCACTTTCCGTACCTGATGAGGAGTTTTCCCACGAATTGCTATCGCTCAGTTCTTCAAGTAACTCCATTTCGCTGTCGCTGTTTTCCAGTTCATCTAAAAGCACTTTTGCGCAAAAAGAACGCTTTTTGGATGCCATGGTCGTTCTTTATTTTCCAGGCACAAAGAACTGGAAAAGCACAGGCAGGGCACTGGAAAAGTCACCAATCCTTTGGTGAAATTACATGATACAGTGTAATCCGTTATGATCACAGCTTTCTATCATCTCATTTGTGTATTTATATTTTTGAATTTGCCACCGGTTCCACCCCCCCCTGCGTCGCAACACTCGCAGGGAAGGGAACCGGAAGACAGGTGCCGGCATCGGCCGAGCACACAGCGGGAGGACAGCGGGGGATTGCAAGGGAAGGTGAGTTTTAAAATGTAAAATAACAGATTTCCATGCAAAACAATGTACCGCTTTTAGCACAGAAATCCGGACATAAATCAGACCCCATAGTTGGTGTTAGTGGGAGGAATAGTGCCTCATTGTTGGTGTCAGTGGGAGGAATAGCGCCTCATTGTTGGTGTCAGTGGGAGGAATAGCGCCTCATTGTTGGTGACAGTGGGAGGAATAGCGCCTCATTGTTGGTGTCAGTGGGAGGAATAGTGCCTCATTGTTGGTGTCAGTGGGAGGAATAGTGCCCCATTGTTGGTGTCAGTGGGAGGAATAGCGCCTCATTGTTGGTGTCAGTGGGAGGAATAGCGCCTCATTGTTGGTGTCAGTGGGAGGAATAGTGCCTCATTGTTGGTGTCAGTGGGAGGAATAGTGCCTCATTGTTGGTGTCAGTGGGAGGAATAGTGCCCCATTGTTGGTGTCAGTGGGAGGAATAGCGCCTCATTGTTGGTGTCAGTGGGAGGAATAGCGCCTCATTGTTGGTGTCAGTGGGAGGAATAGTGCCTCATTGTTGGTGTCAGTGGGAGGAATAGTGCCCCATTGTTGGTGTTAGTGGGAGGAATAGCGCCTCATTGTTGGTGTCAGTGGGAGGAATAGCGCCTCATTGTTGGTGTCAGTGGGAGGAATAGCGCCTCATTGTTGGTGACAGTGGGAGGAATAGCGCCTCATTGTTGGTGTCAGTGGGAGGAATAGTGCCTCATTGTTGGTGTCAGTGGGAGGAATAGTGCCCCATTGTTGGTGTCAGTGGGAGGAATAGCGCCTCATTGTTGGTGTCAGTGGGAGGAATAGTGCCTCATTGTTGGTGTCAGTGGGAGGAATAGTACCCCAAGGGTGGGATAAAGGCAAGAAAAGAAAACAGTTTAGAGACTGCTACATTAGAGTAACTGAAGGAAAAAGATAACCCAAAGCAATAAAAAAACTGGAGGGTCGCTCATATTTGGCCAATCACAGATCAATAAAGAGAAGTGTTACTTACGTGGCGGGTCGGATCGGTCGGCTTCTCGCTCCCCCTTTCCCTTCACTCCCGCTGGTTCGTCCTTCTTCTGCTGCACCTTCTCCTCCTTCCCCGCGGGGGCGGGCATCTTGGGAGGGAGGCGCGGTTGTGTCTCCTCTAAGCTTCCCCCTCCCGGGTCCTTCTGGAACAATCCGGCGATCTTCTTCACGCACACCCTGGACGTGGTTTGTTCAGAAAGGGTTTCGGGGACATCAGGCTGGGGTGGGGGAGCCGCCGGGGGGGCGACATGTGGGCAGGGTGGGGGCTTCTGCGGGGGCTTTGGGGGTAGGTGAGGTGGGGGGCGGTTGGGCGGCTTGGCTTTGATGATACGGACCGGCTTCTGGGAGAGGGGGATGGGAGGGGGTAAGGTGTCAGTCGCAGACATGGCTTCCGGGATTGTCACGCGGGATGGTGAGGCATCATTGAGGAACCTAAGAGAAAGAAACACGAGATTAGACATGATTCAATGTACAACAATAGCAATGTCCCTGCAGGGTGACACCAGGGCTAGGAGTCTCTCCTCCTCCTGCAGGGTGACACCGGGGCTAGGAGTCTCTCCTCCTCCTGCAGGGTGACACATATAGAAGGGGATAGGAGTCTGTCCTCCTCCTGCAGGGTGACACATATAGAAGGGGATAGGAGTCTGTCCTCCTCCTGCAGGGTGACACATATAGAAGGGGATAGGAGTCTGTACTCCTCCTGCAGGGTGACACATAAAGAAGGGGATAGGAGTCTGTTCTCCTCCTGCAGGGTGACACATATAGAAGGGGATAGGAGTCTGTCCTCCTCCGGCAGGGTGACACATATAGAAGGGGATAGGAGTCTGTACTCCTCCTGCAGGGTGACACATATAGAAGGGGATAGGAGTCTGTACTCCTCCTGCAGGGTGACACATATAGAAGGGGATAGGAGTCTGTTCTCCTCCTGCAGGGTGACACATATAGAAGGGGATAGGAGTCTGTACTCCTCCTGCAGGGTGACACATATAGAAGGGGATAGGAGTCTGTACTCCTCCTGCAGGGGGACACATATAGAAGGGGATAGGAGTCTCTCCTCCTCCTGCAGGGTGACACATATAGAAGGGGATAGGAGTCTGTCCTCCTCCTGCAGGGTGACACATATAGAAGGGGATAGGAGTCTGTCCTCCTCCTGCAGGGTGACACATATAGAAGGGGATAGGAGTCTGTCCTCCTCCTGCAGGGTGACACATATAGAAGGGGATAGGAGTCTGTACTCCTCCTGCAGGGTGACACATATAGAAGGGGATAGGAGTCTGTTCTCCTCCTGCAGGGTGACACATATAGAAGGGGATAGGAGTCTGTCCTCCTCCGGCAGGGTGACACATATAGAAGGGGATAGGAGTCTGTACTCCTCCTGCAGGGTGACACATATAGAAGGGGATAGGAGTCTGTACTCCTCCTGCAGGGTGACACATATAGAAGGGGATAGGAGTCTGTTCTCCTCCTGCAGGGTGACACATATAGAAGGGGATAGGAGTCTGTACTCCTCCTGCAGGGTGACACATATAGAAGGGGATAGGAGTCTGTTCTCCTCCTGCAGGGTGACACATATAGAAGGGGATAGGAGTCTGTACTCCTCCTGCAGGATGACACATATAGAAGAGGATAGGAGTCTGTACTCCTCCTGCAGGGTGACACATATAGAAGGGGATAGGAGTCTGTCCTCCTCCTGCAGAGTGATACATATAGAAGGGGATAGGAGTCTGTACTCCTCCTGCAGGGTGACACATATAGAAGGGGATAGGAGTCTGTACTCCTCCTGCAGGGTGACACATATAGAAGGGGATAGGAGTCTGTACTCCTCCTGCAGGGTGACACATATAGAAGGGGATAGGAGTCTGTACTCCTCCTGCAGGGTGACACATATAGAAGGGGATAGGAGTCTGTTCTCCTCCTGCAGGGTGACACATATAGAAGGGGATAGGAGTCTGTACTCCTCCTGCAGGGTGACACATATAGAAGGGGATAGGAGTCTGTACTCCTCCTGCAGGGTGACACATATAGAAGGGGATAGGAGTCTGTACTCCTCCTGCAGGGTGACACATATAGAAGGGGATAGGAGTCTGTTCTCCTCCTGCAGGGTGACACATATAGAAGGGGGTAGGAGTCGGATAATCTGGGCAGGAAGTTGCTCTCGGGATGTTTCTGTAGCTATTCTGAGTCAGATATTTATTCAGCTCGCTGTCAGGAAATGGATTTCCTCTGGATAATAATATTTTTCATCTGTCCTCCTGATATAAAATGTTCCGGATACGGAGGATGGAAAAAGAACTCCCTGATTTATACCACGGACACAAACGTTCTTCCCATTGCCATTATATATATTATATGTATTATATTGGCCTCATGGAAGGATTCCTAAAATGTTATCAGCTTTTAGAACTTGAAGTGGGCTGTGAGCATTTTCCTCCTGTGTCTCTAAGAGGACCCTGATGTAAGAGGGGGGGGGACTCTGATGGGGACCCTGAAGTAAGGGGGGGACTCTGATGGGGCCCCCGATGTAAGGGGGGGCTCTTATGAAGACCCCAATGTAAGGGGGGGCTCTGATGAAGACCCCAATGTAAGGGGGGGCTTTGATGGGGACCCTGACATAAAGGGGGCTCTGATGGGGACACTGACATAAGGGGGGGCTCTGATAGGGACCCTGACGTAAGGGAGGGCTCTGATAGGGGCCCTGGTGTAAGGGGGGGCTGTGATGGGGACCCGTCCCTGACATAAGAGGGGGCTCTGATGGGGACCCTGACATAAGGGCGGGGGCTCTGATGGGGACTCTGACGTAAGGGGGGGGGGCTCTGATGGGGACCCTGACGTAAGGGGGGGGCTCTGATGGGGACCCTGAAGGGGGAGCTCTGATGGGGACCCTGGCATAAGGGGAGTGCTCTAATGGGGACCCTGACATAAGGGGGGACTCTGATGGGGACCCTGACGTAAGGAGGGGGGGCTCTGATGGGGACCCTAATGTAAGGGGGATTCTGATGGGGACCCTAATGTAAGGGGGGATTCTGATGGGGACCCTAATGTAAGGGCGGATTCTGATGGGGACCCTAATGTAAGGGGGGACTCGGATTGTGATTTTTTTTTACCATTCTGAGATTTGTAAATAATGCAATGTGGCCCTCATACTGAAGGATTTTACATCCCTGCACTACAGCAACCTACCATACACCACACCACTACACACTGCAACACACCATACACCACTACACACAACAACACACCATACACCACACCACTACACACAGCAACACACCATACACCACACCACTACACACAGCAACCTACCATACACCACACCACTACACACAGCAACACACCATACACCACACCACTACACACAGCAACCTACCATACACCACACCACTACACACAGCAACACACCATACACCACACCACTACACACAGCAACACACCATACACCACACCACTACACACAGCAACCTACCATACACCACACCACTACACACAGCAACACACCATACACCACACCACTACACACAGCAACCTACCATACACCACACCACTACACACAGCAACACACCATACACCACACACAGCAACACACCATACACCACACCACTACACACAGCAACACACCATAATCCACTACACACAGCAACACACCATACACCACACCACTACACACAGCAACCTACCATACACCACACCACTACACACAACAACACACCATACACAGCAACACACCATACACCACACCACTACACACAGCAACACACCATACACCACACCGCTACACACAGCAACCTACCATACACCACACCACTACACACAACAACACACCATACACCACACACAGCAACACACCATACACCACACCACTACACACAGCAACACACCATAATCCACTACACACAGCAACACACCATACACCACACCACTACACACAGCAACCTACCATACACCACACCACTACACACAACAACACACCATACACAGCAACACACCATACACCACACCACTACACACAGCAACACACCATAATCCACTACACACAGCAACACACCATACACCACACCACTACACACAGCAACACACCATAATCCACTACACACAGCAACACACCATACACCACACCACTACACACAGCAACACACCATAATCCACTACACACAGCAATACACCATACACCACACCACTACACACAGCAACACACCATACACCACACCACTACACACAACACCACACCATACACCACACCAATACACACAGCAACACACCATACACCACACCACTACACACAGCAACACACCATACACCACACCACTACACACAGCAACACACCATACACCACACCACTATACACAGCAACACACCATACACCACTACACACAGCAACACACCATACACCACTACACACAGCAACACACCATACACAGCAACACACCATACACCACACCACTACACACAGCAACACACCATAATCCACTACACACAGCAACACACCATACACCACACCACTACACACAGCAACACACCATAATCCACTACACACAGCAACACACCATACACCACACCACTACACACAGCAACACACCATACACCACACCACTACACACAGCAACACACCATACACCACACCACTACACACAGCAACACACCATACACCACACCACTACACACAGCAACACACCATACACCACACCACTACACACAACACCACACCATACACCACACCACTACACACAGCAACACACCATACACCACACACAGCAACACACCATACACCACTACACACAGCAACACACCATACACCACTACACACAGCAACACACCATACACCACTACACACAGCAACACACCATGGTGCATTGTGCTGCGCTGGGTTACAAATCTTGTGTCACATCTGATTTATGATGGTCTTGGTGCACAATGGGCTGCCTTAACACAATGCACATTAACACATAAAAGAACGCTCGATAACGCACTGAAAAAAACATAAATGGGCCCTCATAATTTGCAAGATTGGTTGACAATGACCATACAAGGTGCAATTGGGTTGCACAGGATAGTAATCTGTTACAGTATCCAACAACTTATTCATTTAAACATCACAAATGAAGTCAAAGCAGGCGAAGTGCGGGGAAAGATATATACAGTGGGGGAAGGGCAGGAAGAGCCTTGGCACAAAACAAGCAATATAAAAGATATAATTATACTGTCTGACTGGTATAATTACACCCCATTTACATGGAATTGCTTCTCATCAGAAGTCCCCTCCGGCCAGGACTTGTGTCCATGTCAGGGAGTCCAAATAATCTCCCTGTGTCATTATACACTATAGCTGGGCTACTATATACAGGAGGAAAGAGAGAGAGAGAGAGAGAGAGAGAGAGAATGGAGTTAGACTTTAGACCAAGAAGAAAAAACAAAAGGAAAACAAAGAGAGAGACAGAAAAAAGAGAGAGAGAGAGAGAGAGAGACACAGACAGAAAAAGAGAGAGAGAGAGAGAGAGAGAGAGAGAGAGAGACACACACACAGACAGAAAAAGAGAGAGAGAGAGAGAGAGAGAGAGAGAGAATGGAGTTAGACTTTAGACCAAGAAGAAAAAACAAAAGGAAAACATAGAGAGAGACAGAAAAGAGAGAGAGAGAGAGAGAGAGAGAGAGAGAGAGAGAGAGAGAGAGAGACACAGACAGAAAAAGAGAGAGAGAGAGAGAGACACACACACAGACAGAAAAAGAGAGAGAGACAGAAAGAGGGAGAGACAGAAAAGAGAGAGAGAGAGACAGAAAGAGGGAGGGAGAGAGAGAGAGAGAGAGAGAGAGAGAAAGGAGTTAGACTTTAGACCAAGAAGAAAAAACAAAAGGAAAACAAAGAG